>NC_079432.1:2331514-2401514 GCF_026213295.1 Gadus chalcogrammus
GTGGAGGCCTTTACCTGTGGTGATTAACCCTCTGTCAGAAACAGAACTGGCTGAGCTGAGAACCAGAAACGGAGATCCCTCTAATTATTGGCCTGGCGACTGCCTGAGACGCTGCCGCCATCGCCAGGGAACCAGGGATGCCCAATTCCACCTCGTACAGCCATTCTAAAGGTGGGGACAGATGAGGGCACTCTGAACATACATACCTGGCGACTTTGATGACAGAATTGCAACTGGGAAGTGATTTGGTCGTGACTACACAAAGCTCAGCTCTTTTCCGTCATAGGAATACGACTTCAATGACCGTCATCAACATCACATTGACCTCCGACGGACGGCGCCACATCTGCAGCAATCATAGAGCTGTACTATATCCACAGATTTACAAAATCATTTTTAGGCAGTCGTCTCGCATTAGAAAACAGAGACCATTCGCCCTCTGTTATTCTCCGAAAGGAACATTAAGGGCTGCTGGTACACACAGAAAAAAAACCTTCAACTCGCCACTCTTGGGAATACCTTTGAAAGCATAGTGGGCTTTTAACATGAGGCAAGGTTGAAGTACAGTGAGAGTGTTCAGGGATCAGGCTCTCACCGAATCTGGGCTGGCAGAAGAGACCATTAGCTGGCAGGGATGTGAGACAGGTACAGGTGGCTTCCGGCTGTCCACAGCTTCCATACCGCTGGCAGCTGTCTAACGGCCAGAAGAACGTACTCTCGCACTCACACTGGAAACTATCTGCGACCAGGGCGCACACTGAGGAGGATAAAACATGTCACAGGGCGTAAGAGACAGCTCCGGGAACCAGGGAATCCCTGTTCATCCTTTCTGCTCTTTATGAGCTATTGGTAGATCTGTAACCTCTTTGAAAATTAAGATAGCCAAATCAATCTGTCGGCATCATCATCATCATCATCATCATCATCATCATCATCATCATCTTCATCATCCCATCAACCAGTGACACCAGTGGTAAAAACAATGCACTATAAACACGTTCTGCCCTCATTTCCCACACCATGATCTACCCGGAGTGGTTCCTGTGAATCGTGAGTCATCTCAGACAACAATCATCAACATGACGGGTTGGACGCCAGTCGCACGGATATAATTCTTCACAGAAGTAGCTCAGGAGGTAGATCCGGTTGACTGGTAACTGGGAGGTTACTACTTAGATCCCCAGCCCCTCCTAGATGAGTGCATAACCCTAACTGCTCCCGATGAGCTGCTTTGTTGACAGCGCTGTCGAGGTGTGTCTTAATTCACATAGGTCGCTTTGAACTGAAGCGTCTTTTTTTTTAATAGATTATGATTAGTGACTACACCCTAACCTCCTTCTTAATGGCAGCTTATTTTGTTATCAGATGGCTTTAGTGGAGCTGGTGCTGTTGATGAGTGCGGGGTTGAGTATGGCTCACTTGTTGTGGTGTGTGTAGGGTTGAATGTGGCTAAGCTGTGGTGATGTGTGTGTGTGTGTGTGTGTGTGTGTTGTGTGGTGTGTGTGTGTGTGTGTGTGTGTGTGTGTGTTGTGTGTTGGTGTGTGTGTGTGTGTGTGTGGGGGGGGTTCAGTGTGGCTGACCTGTGGTGTGTGTGTGTGTGTGGGGGGGGGGGGGTTCAGTGTGGCTCACCTGTGGTGGTGATGTGTGTGTGTGTGTGTGTGTGGTGTGTGTGTGTGTGTGTGTGTGTGTGTGTGTGTGTGTGTGTGTGTGTGTGTGTGTGTGTGTGGTGTGTGTGTGTGTGTGTGTGTGGGGGGGGGGGTTGTGTGTGGCTCACCTGTGGTGATGTTGAGGCCTGTGATGTCACTGGTGTTAGAGAGGGCTGTGGGGAGCTTCAAGGTGTTCTGGAGGTTCCTGACCTCCACCAAATCAGAGGTCTGGACTTGAATCTCCAGAAGGTATTCAATGGGACCTAACAGACACACGTCCACAGGTTACACACGACTCTCCTATGGGAGGGGCACATGACTCTCCTTTGGGAGGGGCACATGACTCTCCTATGGTAGGGGCACATGACTCTCATATGGTAGGGGCACATGACTCTCCTATGGGAGGGGCACATGACTCTCCTATGGTAGGGGCACATGACTCTCCTATGGTAGGGGCACATGACTCTCCTATGGGAGGGGCACATGACTCTCCTATGGGAGGGGGCATCATGCCTTGGCAGAAACAGCAACCCTCCATATCCCAGATCACCATCAGTTAAAGGCTAATAATCAGGTGCGCCGAATCAACTGTGGACGTTGTGTATGTCAGGATGAGCTGGATGGGGGGGGGGGGGGGGGGGGGCTGGATGTAAATCAGCCATGATTTACATCCAGCTCCCCCCTCCTCCAGCCTCATGGCAGACCACCACCGGGGCCTTCTCCTTACTGCTGCTTGATGTGCTTGCAGAACCAACTGCAACAGTTTCAGTTTGAACGGACACCAGTTGCTCCTCACTGGGCCGCACTGCCAGCAGCAGGAGCAGGAGGAGGGGCAGGCGGCTCCTGGGCATACTCAGGTCCAGCGGGGCCATGCTAGCGCATCCCCTAGGGGGCGCCAGAGATCACTCCAGGGGGGGGACTTGGCCAGATCCAGATCTGTCCTCGTTATACCTACAAAACGATTGATGATATGTTGATTATCATGAAGTAAGTAATATTATTCTACTTCATTTTTTGAATGCTCGATTCTGATTGGCTGGGAGGGGTGCATTAATCCGGCATATTGCCCGCTGACTTGTCGGTTCTACTTGCTGCTGACTGAGCACAGTAGATCAATACGCTGCTTGTATCGTTTTCTATCACATACATTTCAAACATGAGGTCCATTGTAAAAATAAAACTTAAATAAACCTAAAATGTTTGATCGATCGTCATTAAAGCTGACTTTATACGAATGTAGCAGCTACATTATTAAACTAGTGATCAGATGCAGCCTTGTGTGGTTGCTATAGAAACGAGTTACCTACAGCTGAGCTAACGTTATTCACCGTAGTTCTAAAGGGAACTACTTTTCGAGGGAGATGAACTTAAACGGAGTATACATTTAATAAGCATGCAATACGAATAAGAAAAAGGCTAATTATTAAAGTATTTGAATTGTTTTATTATGTTGGCCGGCGAGAAGTAGAATAAACGGAATAATCACCTCAAGGCAGGGCAATAAACAGTTTTATATGCCCGGCTCGTGGAAGGTAAGCCGTCCACGAGCCGGGCATATCAAACTGTTTATGGCCCTGCCTTGAGGACGGTGATTATTCCTTACATCGTTACTGTTATATTTAGAATTGTAGTAGGCCTACACACCCAAAGTGTTTTACAGCACACATTACACTCACATTACACACATGTATGGGTATGTGTGTGTGTGTGTGTGTGTGTGTGTGTGTGTGTGTGTGTGTGTGTGTGTGTGTGTGTGTGTGTGTGTGTGTGTGTGTGTGTGTGTGTGCGCGCACGTGCGTTTGGGCGGGCGTTTACATGTCTGGGTGTGGGCGTGTTTGTGCTTGTGTGTGCGTGTGATTGTGGGTGCGTGCGTATTCGTGCATGGTTTTTGTCCACTTCTAGAACAGAGATTCCACCAAAGATTCTAACAATGATCCTCAAAGATAACTATTAGATATTTGGATAAAATCCTTCTGTAGACAAAATCACATTATTTGTAATTATATAGTCTAAAATTGTGTACATACTAGTGCTGTCAAGCGATTAAAATTTTTAATCGCGATTAATCACATTAATGTCATAGTTAACTCACGCAATTTTTTTTCTATGCTAAATATCCCTGGATTTCTTTGTCGCATTAATTTTTCTCATTTTAATGCTCTTATCAACATGGAGAAGTGCATCGGCTTGCCTTGTGGAAATGTTTTTTTATTGATAACAACATTGGCATACTGATCAAAACAGGACGATACAAAAAAAAGCCTATAGTGCAATTAAACGATGAACATACAAACATGCTGCCTTGAACATAGCAGTCAGGGTACTGCTTCTTTGTATTGAGCCAAAAATTAAAAAAATAATTTAATAAATAACTAAATTGCGTTAATCGCGCGATAAAAAAATTAACGCCGTGAAAATTGGTTTGCTTTAACGCCGTTAATAACGCCTTTAACTGACAGCACTAGTAGAGACATCTCAAAACCCACTCACTTGTTATCCTAGAATCAAAACTAATTGTATTATTTACGATGTGGACATGGCAGACATAACATACATAGACAGTATGTAAAACACACGATAAAACGGTTCTTCGTTAATTCCAGATGGGAGATTCAGGAACATACCATTTAGAAAAATTACGTCCTAGTAAATCCAACCGATTCCAAAGTGAAGGTGAGTCTGGGTAGGGAGCATGAGGATCAGTGTGTCAGCAGCCTTACCTGTCTGCCTTCTGCCGGGACTGAGGTGAGGTGAGGGAGGTCAGATGCTTGATGCTCATCTGCTCTGGTATGTCACACACCTGTCGGACAGGTCTGCCCATGCCTATGCTATTATACTTGGGCCACTAACAGGTTGGCACCTACTAATTACCATAAGTCGCAGGTGTCATTTCTTTGCCTGTTAAAACAAAGTCCTGAGCAGCCCCATTTGACTTCCTCATTTTTTATTACCCTGAAACAAAGAAACAATAGAAGCCTTGGGTGCAGGTATGCCTACAGTGGAGATACCATCGGATCTCTGAATCCCGGCTTGGATCTCTCAGCTCCAGCTCCTGAAAGCCTTTTTGAAGTTCTCCTTTTTAACACGTCTTATCGTCTTAACTTTGACTATTATCATAGTCAAAGTTAGGGTCTGGCTTCGTTTGTTAAAGAACCATACTCACTAAACCAGGGGTGCCCAACCTTTTTTGACCCAAGATCTACTTTTCAAGTAGCCAACCTCCCGAGATCTACCAGCAAACCTACCTTCAAGGGGGGGGGGGGGGGGGGTAGAGAACAATTGTTGAGGGGGGGGGGGGGGGGGGGGTGGTAGAGAACAATTGTTGACGGGGGGGGGGGGGGGGGGGGGGGGGGGGGGGGGGGGGGGGGGGGGGGGGGGGGGGGGGGGGGGGGGGGGGGTGGGGGGGGGGGGGGTGCGTGAACCTACGGACTTCAGGGGGGGTTTCATTCCGTCTGCGCACGGCACCTTCTCAACGATAATCAATAATCTTCCTCCCACTCAGGGTGAAAATGGTAGTCTTAGCTTGTTCCCCCCTCAGCCATGCCAACGTTTAGGAGTGTGTAACTACTGTTGACGGCTTTCAACTGCTGTTAACAGCACATGCGCTACCGCACGTATATGTCCCGCGCAATTTAATTTTATTAAAAAAAAAAAAAAATTTTTTTCATTTTTTTTTTTCCACCCCTCGCGATCGACTTGGGATCTGTCGGCGATCTACTGGTAGACCGCGATCGACTGGTTGGGCACCCCTGCACTAAACAGTTAGGGTCTGTGTTAAAGAACCATACTTAATGAACGGTAAGGGTCTGTGTTAAAAAACCATACATAATGAACGGTAAGGGTCTGTGGTAAAGAACCATACTCAATGAACAGTTAGGGTCTGTGTTAAAGAACCATACTTAATGAACGGTAAGGGTCTGTGTTAAAGAACCATAATTAATGAACAGTTAGGGTCTGTCTTAAGGAACCAACCATACTTAATCAACGGCTAGGGTCTTTGTCAAAGAACCCTACTTGAGGAATGTTTAGGGTCCTTGTCAAAGAACCGTAGTGCTCTGAGCGGTGGAGCCATGGTAACGGTCTCTCCCGGCTTCACTAAAACATCCCTTACCGATACCATGTTTCAAAAAGACTCCCGTGTCCCGACTCTGCTGGGGAACATCAGCGTGGCGCACCTGCCCGTACGGAACAACAGCTGGAGGCGCTCTGTGGTGAGGGGTTTGGTTCTTCTGGAGCTCGTCATTCACTGTTTGTTGGTCCACACAGTGAGGAGGCTCTCCCGAAGAACCAACTCCCTCCCTGTGTCTGTCCTCTGGGGATGTTTAGGAAGTTGTGGTGGAAGTGGGTTCACTAATTAGACATCAGATTAACATTTATGGTCTGATGGGAGAAAAACTAAAATCTTGGGGACTGGGGCGTGCCATTTTTTTTACTTCAAATTTATTTTGACCAATTGTGTGCCTGGGGCCGGGCTGTGTAGGCGGGCCTTATGTGGGTTGGATCTTTACCGGCAATGGCTGGGGGAACCAAAACTGGTGTGGCTCCTTTCTTGGCCAACAGCGAAGGCAACCTCGGCCAGCACTGATACCGTGACTTTAGCCGTCGGGAAGCAGAAACATCCTGCCACCAACGCCGGAGATAAAGATTCTTTAAAGAGTAATAGAGCCCCTCTCACTGCGTAATTCACACTTCCTAGTTTCCTGCCCAGGTTCTATGCCGACTCCTCCCAGAAGTTTAGAGTGTTGTTCAGCTTCTGGATCCAAGATCTAAGATCATGTAGGCAGGCCTGCATTAACTGCCATTGGGCCCTGGGCCTGAGAGTGTTCGTATCAGTGTTCATATCATGAGCCAGTATGATAGGCCTCCTGATAGTCGTAGGCCCTGGGTCTTCAACACAGGTAAGCCCGTGAATTAAGGCGGCCTTGCAGGAAGTACCTTGACATACCGGACCACCTTAACACTAAACATACTTGACTACCTTAACAGTAACTACCTTATCGTAACTGGACTCGTTATCACGCAGATTCTTTCAATACACAGCCTGCATGGATTGGTTACAGTTTATCCTTTGTTATGTCAGCCTGGGTGCTGGGTTACAGATGATCCTATGATATGAAAGCCTTCATGTAACTTTATTATTCTGTTCTCAATCTGATTACTGATTTTTTTCTGATGTATCTTTATCCTGTGGAATTGAAATAAATAAATTCGGCCATTTGGAAAAGGATTAAATGGTTAATAAGACCATAACAAAAAAAACATACTATAACCAATAATGTTTATTATATTATTATATTACAATAATGATAATAACCAATAATAATTATTATAATAAGATAATAATATAATTCGCATAATATAGTAGTATAATATAGTAATATAGAATTTTACATTTCTGAGTTGCGAGCCCGGAGCGCCGCTGTGTCGTCATTGTCGTGCGACGCGCCGCTGCATTACGCTCTTCAACATCCACGATGGCGGAACCTGAGTAAGTATTCTTCTTCACATTGGAACGGCAATATCTGCGTCCATCCTCTGTTTTCCCGGCTCGGATTCCCGCTCCGTCTCCTCGGCGGTCCACACGACCCGTGGGGCTGTGGATTCGGGACGGGATGGGGTCCTGTCGGTGGAGACTTTAGGGTTTAAAGCTCACATGTTGCTGCCGGGGTTGCTTCGAGCAAGAGCAGCCCCTGGTCTCACAGAAGACCCCGACACACCGCTTATATTCAGAGGAAAATACAACTGAACGCCTCTAATACCGTGACCATACTGAAGGAGTAGCATCTGTATTTTGTCCTGCCGAGTTCGGTACCTAAAGTGTCGGTGTGCTTGTGTTTACCGCCTCATGAGAGGAGCTGTAGAACTAATAGCTGTGATATCTGTAGAATCGAAACCATGTGTTCTCCAGCACCTCAACGTCACCGTCCTGTCGTCTTAAAGGATTATATCTATGGCGGCCGGCTGGTTGTGTAACTGTTTCGTGTCGTCGCCGACGTCCAGTGAGGTCTCTGTTGATGTTGTTTTTTAAACTGGTCTGCAGGAAGAAGGTGATCCAGCTGGTCCCGGAGCATCTGCTGAAGAAGAGGAAGGCGTACCAGGCTATCAAGGCCACGCAGGCTAAGCTCGCCCTGCTAGACAAGAGAAAGGTACGAGAATCGTGATGATCACGACATTAAACGGAATAATCAATGTTGTAAACTCTATGAAGCTATTACTGTGATTCACAGGGTACGATACTCTGAACCTTACCCTCTCCTGTGTACTGGTTACAAAGTGATCTTTGTTTTGGATTGTTCACAGCAGACCCGAATATTGGGCTCGATCTTCACGTGTCGTGAGGCTGTTTGTGTGTGTGCTTTGACTTGACACTTACTTCTGGCTCCCTCTGAGTATCCTGATCAACAGTGTTTTTGTTTTGTTATATAACCGCTTTTGTTGGCCAAAGAGACACGGCTAGTTTTGTTTACCTAACTGTAACCATTGAAAGGGTGAGCGGCTGAATTTAGCGGTCTCCATCCAAGCGACTACGAATAAGGAACATTTGTCAGAGAGAAGTGAAACCATTAGCTGTCGGTTCAGTAAGGATGTTCAGGTAGAACCAGTGCCAAGGCACTGACGATCGTTTATGTTAGACACATTCCCTTAGACAACAAATCTCTCTTCTAACCAGAGTCAGAGGTTGGAGTCGGCAGAGAAACAAATGCAGAGACGTATGACTCCAGAGCCCAGAGGTTATAGCTCAAACCCCCTTTGGTCTGCAGGTCTCCCTGCAGGCCTCCTTGACACGATGTACTCCTAAGGCCTAAAAAAAAAAAAAGTTTGGTTCACGTTGGTTGTCAGTGAGGTCAGGGGTAGGTTGGGAATTTATTTTATTTTTTCCAGCGGCAGCGAATGATAGGTAGGTTGTTTTCATTTAAAAACGAGAGAATGTGCTCATCCTTGTACAGAACAAAGAGGTGCTGTACCAAAACGTAATTATAGTTTGCAGAAAAAAATATTTCTTTTTTATAAAGCTCATAAAATAATTTGGTCACACATAAATTGACAGGCGGGTCGGAAACCGGAACCAAACCAAAATTATTTTAGGCCTAACCCCGGTCTTCAACGAGGTGGTTCTGAACTCGGTCCCCGTGCGTGACGCTGCCCTGTGCTGGCTCCTCCAGGTCTCCAAGGGGAAGCCGCTCCGCTTCAAGAGACTGAGGACATTCTGAGTGAAGGGCACGCGGGCCAGCCGGGACCGAGACGCGCATCGGAGCGCTTCAAAGCAGCGCCCTCACACCGCCCTGCCCCCCAAGAACAAGCTGCCTTCGCCGTGCGCATCAAAGAGTGGAGTAGAGGCCGAGACCAGCCGACCATGGAACCGCTTCATCACTGGGCCATAAAACCATGACAGTGTACTTCTACTCCTTGCTTAATCTTATAGGAATGGAGCTGAACTAGGGTTGCCGCGGTATACAGTATTAAAGGTGTTACCGGTGTTGAGGCCAACACCGATTACTCGGTGTTGAGGCCAACACCGATTAACTCGGTGTTGAGGCCAACAGCGAGTTCTTTTTTTTATTTTATTTTTTTCAGTAATAAAAAACAAATTCCGTAAAAAATGAATAATATAATTATGAGTAAGAAAATGTAATGTGTAGATAGGCCACAGTCTCTGCTCTTTGCGGGAAGACGTGTCGCGCCGAGAATTGACGTGCTTCCTTATAAGACCGGTAACCATAGCAACCCAGTAAACAAACCCCGCGTAAGCCCAAATCCCTACGTGAGCTCCCCGCGCTACGGCCATCCGGAGGCGCACAAGAGCTTTGGCCGTGATATATGATATATAAAATTATATTATACTATTGTATATAGAACGTTATAAGACGCCGAGAATTGGTCGCGCTGCCAGCCGGCTGTCACCGAGTGTGAGAGGGAGAGTTGACGGAGAAGATGGCGGTTGACCTATAGTTTAAAAGTTAATACCGTTTATACCGGTAATACACGAGCGTATTACTCGCGGCAACCCTAAGCTGAACACCATTCCAACAAGAAGCTTATGTGAAACAAACAACTTGACTCTGATTGTGAGGCTTGTTGTTCGGGGTCGACAGGCGGTAAATGTTCAGGAGAAAGCTTTCAGCGGAGTAAATTACTGTATGGGCTCCAACCCCACGCCTTAACTAGACCTATCCCACCAGGGTTTCACTGTGTGGAGACAATCCTAACGGACTGGGCGACAAACAGCTTTTTTTGTAAGATATCTTAATAGAAAATAATAATAGGTGTTTACTCTGTGATTGATGGAGGCCTCAGGGGCTTGTAGAACTGACTTATAGCCGGTGCCTACTGACACCAGGAGAACCGTTGGAGTGTAAGTTGTTGAGAATGACCTGTCGCCGCCGTCTCGTATCCTCGAATACAAGTTCTAGTTGAGTCTTCCGTAGGAGACGATTTGGACCCCTTCTCTGAATCCGTTCTTTCCTGTCGATCAAGAGTACCTCCCCCAGAGATGCGGAGCGGCAGATTTTTCTCTGGTGGTATTTATTACCAAACATTTTTTATGCTCCGCGGAGTCCTCGGCTCTTGGTTTCAGCAACAGTGGAACCGGTTCCATTTGGTCACAATAGACATAATCATAATAATCCTGTAATTGTTTCCTGTAAAAGATTCTTGACATTGATGCCACCCCCCACCTATTTAAATTACAGGGAACCGCTCTAAACTACACACGTACAGCCACAGCCCACTTCATAAGAGTGACAAACAAAACAAAACAAACCGCGACCTCTTACAAAATCAACCTCTTCGGAGCTGTATGACCCATGGACGTGTTATGGACCCGTCCCCAGACTCCACTGAGGTGTCGTTCCACACTGCCTCCGTCTCAAGCTCCTCCCTCCTCCTCCTCCTCCTCCTCAGGATCAAAGGCGTCAGCCCCAAGGTCCGCCACGGTCAGTCCAGATGTTCCGGCTCGGAAGCTCTTCCAGCTGAGTCTTCATCAAATCAACAAGAGCTCTCTGCCATGTGAAGGGGTGGAGGCCCCTACGTCCCCCGCCTGGGGGTGAGTCTGTCCTGGTACACATGCTGCTAGCTGTTGTTCTCGTGCACATGCTACCATGCTGCAAGCTGTAGTCCTGGTACACATGCTAACATGCTGCTAGCCGTTGTCCTGTTACACATGCTAACATGCTGCTAGCTGTAGTCCTGGTGCACATGCTAACATGCTGCTAGCTGTAGTCCTGGTACACATGCTAATATGCTGCTAGCCGTTGTCCTGGTACACATGCTAACATGCTGCTAGCTGTAGTCCTGGTGCACATGCTAACATGCTGCTAGCTGTAGTCCTGGTACACATGCTAACATGCTGCTAGCTGTAGTCCTGGTACACATGCTAACATGCTGCTAGCTGTAGTCCTGGTGCACATGCTAACATGCTGCTAGCTGTATCCGGGGTCCAGCCGTAGGGGTAAACAGGCTAACATGCATTGATATAAACAATTTAAACGTACCCGTACATTAAATCCACGCAAGACAAAACTGCACATGCAAAATCATAATTGTGTCTCACAATTACAGAATCACAATGCATATGGTATCGCCACTCAGACATAATATTGTATTGTGTGGTGAATCTGTAGTATACACCCATCTACCCTACACTGATTACACTGTCGTATGGTTATGGCCCTGAGATCAGTGTTGCCATATTGGGGGGAAATCTGACCCAATTGGATGTGTGTGGGCAGTTTGGCAGTGTTGCCAATCTGGCAACCCTGTCGCAGAAGTATGATATTCTGTGGTTGAAGGTTCTTAGCTGGTCAGCCGTTAGCTTCACTCACCCCCGCCCCCCCCCCCCCCTCCAACAGGTTCCCCAACCTGAAGTCGGTCCGAGAGCTGATCCTGAAGAGAGGACAGACCAAGATCAAGAAGCGCAGGGTGGCTCTGACGGACAACAACCTTATCGAGCAGCACCTGGGTACGTCCGAGGTGCCTCTGACGGTCGCCCCTCGTGTGGACGGGGCCTTCACCGAGCTCTCTTTGTTTACGGGGATGGGTTAACTTAGTGACGTTTGGTTTCTCTTTCTTCTGACTATGAAATATTGTTCATCGCTTTGGATGAGTGCTCAACGGCCTGAGTTTAAATGACTCACTTGAACGGGAACAGGGGATTATCTGTTTCAAAGTCAAAAGGATTTATTTTCAGACCGACCATGCGACAACTTCCAAAGAGGAACGAAATAATGTTTCCCCATCCTCCAAATGTTAATAGTGCAAAAAGACAACATCAAACCTTTAACATAATTATACTGCAATAACACACACACAAACACACTATTCTCTAGGCCATCCCCTAATCGTGCTCCCTGTAATAAAACAAACTAATTTTATCACTGACTATTTCCCCATCAATATTAGCAGGAACCTTGTTCCTGCTAATACAAGGTTGATTAGTGTTTCAACTAATCAGCCTTCACCTTAATAAGCCGGGTTCGAGGGGCCCATGGTTACGCAGTTGGATAGCGCATAACACAGTTGTAGAAGTATAACCACCGCTTCCCTGCAATAAAACTGGACTGAATTGAGTTTATTAGGTTTGTACTCTGTCCCTCACACACAGACTTCTATCACAGACTATTTCCATATCGATATGGAAATAGTCTGTGATAGAAGTCTGTGTGTGAGGGACAGAGTACAAACCTAATGTTTCGATAACGTTGATGGGCTCACAGTAATGTTACTAGTAGTTGTGAGTTGTTGAGGACTGGGATGTTTATTACAATCTCGCGAGAGTCTGCTGCCTTAACTTACCTCGAAACCAAACCAGACAAAACCTTCTCCTACCTGGTTCTCACCTGGTTCTCACCTAGTGTCTCTCCCCCCCCCCCCCCCCCACCAGGCGAGCACGGCATCATCTGCCTGGAGGACCTGATCCACGAGATCTACTCCGTTGGGAAGAACTTCCGGAAGGTCAACAATTTCCTGCGGCCTTCAGCCTCCTCTGTGGCGCGCCACGCCGCTCGGGACAAGGGCGGGGTCATGAAGGACCTGGGGGCGATCGGGTTCAGGGGCGCCGAGGTCAACAAGATCGTCCGCCAGCTCAACTGAGGGGCCCGCGGGCGCAGGGACCCCCAGACTGTTTCTGTACATACTGTGTGTTCTGATGAGGGGGGCTTCTCGCTCTCTGGCTCAAGGGCGCCCCGGCAGCAGTGGTACCGCAGCGCTGGACGGGGGCGTGGCGGGGCGGTGGATTTAAACAGTTTGAGTCTGGCGCCTCCAGCAGGGGGCAGACCGACCGGGAGCATCCTGCCCCATGCAGGGTGACCACCTGGGGGCGTGAGAGCACCACGGTGTGGGGCGAGAGCACCACGGTGCCTTGCTCCGATCTGAGCTCAGCGGGTTCCTCCTCGTGTTCAGTGATGAGCGGGAGGAGGTTCCTGCTCATTCTTTAGACGTGGACAGAGCCCCATAATGTACAGTGATCTCTTTATATTTCAATAAACTTGTTCAGAATATCAAGTGGTGAAGTCTTTGCATGTCAACCCCGGGGAAGGTGCGACCGGCCCTGGAACCCTAGGGCGTTCCCGGCTCGGCAGGCACTGGGTCCTAATGGAGCAGGTCCTGTCCTGTCCTGTCCGTCCTGTCCTGTCCAGGTCTGAGGTGAACGCCTGTTCAGGTTACACAGGGCCGCTGTGAGTGTTTCGTGACAGAACATGCCCGCAGCATCCTGTGTCTCCGACGGCCCCTCCCCCTGATTGGCTGAGGTCTCTGAGCGCCCGTTCCGTCAAGGAGTGAGTCACCTTGGGAAGGGGGGGGGGGGGGGGGGGGTCAGAGGAGTGAGTCACCAGGGGGGGCCGGAGGGGAGAATAGCATCTGCACCGCTGGGTGTCTTAAAAATACACAATAAAAAAATGATATCGTGATCTTAAAGTAAATTAATGAATGATGCGAAATACAGCCGCTACCGCCTTTTCCCTGGTTACCCGTCACATGACGTAGTAGAGAACCCGTTCAGGTGATGCCGCGACGTCACTGCGCTCTAATCACGGAGCGCGTCATCCGGACGGTGCGTAACTTGATAAATATATTACGCACAGCGGTTTGTTGTGAGCGGTGTCAAGGGTTCCTCTCCGTCTGTTCGGGTTCGGGTCTGGTCCTGCTCATGGCGGCCTGTGATTGGCTGAGCGCTGCCCCTCCCCCGCCGCAGCACGTGTCTGCCTGAAGCAGCGAGGGGGCGGTACGTCGCCCATCGCGCTGCCCCGGTCGCACTGCTCCTGCACGAGACGCTGGAGATGTCGGATCCACGGAGGATGACGGCGACTTCAACCGGTAATACCCCCCCCTACCCACCGCTTGTTTGACGGTTAGTGGTTTAAATGGAAGATTACCGACAGCCGGTGATAACACCGTGGAGGTGGACCGGCAGATATATGTCGGTTACCGCGAGAGGACCCGTGCGGTCCGGGGAGAGGTTAGCCTCGGTTAGCGTCACATGGGAGACCACCTGTCCCGTGATGCCGGGGTCGTGTGGTAAAGGTCTTGGGTGTTAAAGGTCTAATGTGTTAAAGGTCTAGTGCTGCTCCGTTGGAGCCAGCGGCTTGCCCTCAGTCGGGTGGGAATGAATGAATGAAATCAGCTGTTGTGGGACCTGAACCTCACACTGATACTGTGGTCGATGCCTGGGAGTCACGATCTGCGGGGCCCAGCCGTGTGTTTTAATGTGTTTGAATGTTGGGTGCTCCAGTGGTACTATGGACCTGTCAGGATCAGCACGTGGAACGAACCTGTATCGTGAACATAATTTACGATCCACGTTACTCACGTTACCGGATTACTCATGTAACATGGGTTACTCATGTGGTCGGTCGAGGTTAACGTTTGGCGGGGATTCTCATCTATCCTTCTTTAGAGTTGAATGAATGGAGGAAGTGTCGTAAACAACCCCATCGCTGTTTCATTATTTAGACCCATCATCTCATCGTTGTCTGAGAGAGAGAAAGCACTAGAAATGAAGAGGCCTCCAGTAGTGGCTCTGGGCAGATGGACCCTGATGTCCTGTCATGTTTGAACAACCACTGAGTAACAAACTGTCATGGGTAGGCCTCCAGCTGGCGAACGGCTAATTGACAACCACCGTACCCAATGTTTTTTAGGCATTGTTAGATCTGATTTGTTCCGGGGAGCAGCAGGTGTGTACCCAATGTTTTTTAGGCATTGTTAAATCTGATTTGTTCCGGGGAGCAGCAGGTGTGTTTTGAAACCCGAGATTCAACTCCAATTGGGCGGTGTGGTGGCATGTGTGTCTGTCCTAACCCTTCTAATCAGTAAAGATAAGGCCGCCAATCATTCAGTATCTCGGTGTTGACACATGATGAGTTAATGTTCATATCCCACCCTCAGGCCCTGGTGTCACGGGAGGAGGGCTGGACTAAATCTGTTTTGGTTTTATGTGGTCACCTTGAGACTGATCTTCTTGGGTACTTCAGCTGTGAAACTACGTATTGTGATGCACATGCCCTCCTGGTGGTCATATCTTCATGACTCTGCTAATCTCTTATCTCCTATCTCGGCATGATAGGCTATGCTGACTAGTCCTGTGTCCTGGTTAGAGATGGTAACCAGCGGGTTTAGGAGCAGAGCGGCTGGAGTTATCCAGGATTGGTCTGATGCATATTAATGACCTTGGTGTGTGTGTGTGTGTGTGTGTCCCCTCCCTTCGGTTTGTATTTATTTATCAGTCGATATTTTGGTCTATCTATTGTTACTCTGTAAGCAAAGATTGTAGTCACAGGCCAGGGGTCATTAAGCACTGGATGATCGTCATGTCACACGTGTGTCAGAGACCGGAGTGTTCTATCCGTCTAGCTACAGCTGTGGTGATGCTAGTAACCGCTGTGGGGATGCTAGTAACAGCTGTGGTGATGCTAGTAACCGCTGTGGGGATGCTGGCTACAGCTGTGGGGATGCTAGTTATAGCTATGGGGTTGCTAGTAACAGCTGTGGTGATGCTAGGAACAGCTGGAAGGGATGGTAGCTTTAGCTGTGGGGATAGTATCTCCTGTGTTATCTGCCACAGCTGTAAATCTTCTCACACGTAAAGCCTCCCTTTTCTCTGACTATCTCTTCAATCAGCCGAGCTCCCCAGGCTATCTCATCATCCAGCTACACCCTCAGGCAGACAGAGGGCTAACGGTTAACGCTAGCAGCCTAGCCACCCCTACTAAGGAAACCGAGGGCCAATCACCGTCCCTGCCTGGGCGTTGCCTTGGGAACGCCTGACCCTTTTTTTTTTTTTTTAAACCTCTCTGTGCTGTGGCTAGTGTGTAATGATCGTGACATCACACGCAGCCGACCTGCCGTGCGTCTCGGTCGGTGAGTCTCTGTTCTTTATCCTTTGAAACATCTGAACCTCCTTTGTTTGTTTGAATTAGTTATATTCTCTTCTCTGAGCGAGCTGGAACTCGTGTGGAAATCAGCCACTCGGTCCAACCGTCTTGAGGTTCGATATTTCACATGTTTGCGTCTGTGTCTCAGTCGCGGCTCTCACACACTCTCAGCTGTTGGTCAGAAATGATTATTTGGTATTGAGTGCATTTCATTGTGAACGCAGAACGATCACGGGATGATTCCTTGTCTTTCGGTGGTTGTTTCTCTGTTCTTTCTGGAAGGCTGTGAGTGAACCAGCGGTGGGGTGGGGACCAGTGGTTACCAAGGAGAACAGGGTCAGCCTGTGGTACGTCGGGTCGACCCAGCAGGCTGCTCTGCTGTAAAGGGCAGTCTGGAGACGGGTCTAGACGAGGGCTGGAGACGGGCCTGGAGACGGGTCTGGAGACAGGCCTGGAGACGGGCCTGGAGACAGGTCTAGAGGAGGCCTGGAGACAGGTCTAGAGGACGCCTTGAGAGGGGTCCACGCTGTGTGAAGGATAGTGATCTACTGCAACTGTTGGTACTACTCGGGCGGCCGTAACTTCGGAGGTAGAGCAGGATGACCTGTAACCGAAAGGTTGCTAGTTCGATGCCCTGCTCCTCCTAGCTAAGTGTCGAGGTGTACCTGGGCGAGACGCCTCACCCTAACTGCTCCTGACGAGCTGGCTGTCGCCCTGCGTGGTTGACTCTGCAGTCGGTGTGTGTATGTGTGTATGAACCGTTATAAATTGCTTTGGATTAAAGCGTCAAAATCCGTTCTTATACCTACTGCTGCTCTGCACTCTGGTGTTGTTCTTTTCAATGCTTGACTCTTGAGCCACTATTTTGGTTGCCTGCTTTGCTTGATGCCTGACTTGAAAGTCACGCTGGATAAAAGTGTCTGCTCAGTTACTAGATGATCATGTAACTGAACACGGAGGAGAGCTCCAAGATGGGACGGAGATAGTTTCTCTGTCAGCAGCACACAAAGTTCAACCTTCGCATGGAAGAAACATGCAGACACATGACTTTTGTACTATTTCGTCTTTTATAGCTTATGGACTTTGTGCAGATGGCCCGCATCAGGTGGTTGGAATAGTTAAGTGATTGAGAAGAAAGCCCAGAGATAAGTGTGGTTAACTGGTAAGCCAATCCTAGTGGTTGGTATGGTTAACTGTTGAGATGTCAGCATAGCCATTAGTATGGTTAACTGGTTAGCCTAGGCTAGTGTCTAGTATGGTTAACTGGTAAGCCTAGTCTAGTGTTTAGTATGGTTAATTGGTATGACATTAGCCTAGCTGTTAGTAGGCTATGGTTAACTGGTCAGATGTTGGCCTAGCGGGCAGTATGCTTAACTGGTCAGATGTTAGCCTAGCGGGCAGTATGGTTAACTAGGTCATAGGGATCTTGTATTGAGATGCAGGAATCGACCTCGCTGCATGTTTGACCCAACTCGGCATAAGCCAGCAGTTCATTCTCAGTTTGACAACCCGGCGCTGAAGGGATCACCAGGAAGAGACAACATCAATTGTGTGTAACAGTGTAGGTACTCACGGTACGGGGTCTCACCGCGGGGGGTACTAACAACACAGCCCTCCCCTGCGTGGCCATGACGGACAGGTATTCCCGTTTCACAACATGGATCTCATTACCCGGCATAACTCCGTGAGCCTGTTTACATGGTGCACATGGACTGCCACATGCAGCTCGTACAGTTTGTCGTCCACAATGACCGTCTTTTGCAACGACATTTCACTTGGTGGTCTAGGTAGAATGTTACGCTAGGTAGCATGTTACGCTAGGTAGCGTGCTGGGCTACATAGGGGCGGGGGGGGGCCCTCTGGTGATGGAGGTCATTCGAGCTCCACGCTTCACACAGGGATCCTGCGTGATCATCCTCGTCCAACTCAAGAGGGAGTCGGGTTGTTTGGCGGGGAGGGAAGGAAGCTAGGAGAGAAGGGGGGGGGGGGGGGTCTCTTGTTCCCAGAGCATGCTGGACCATGCTGTGCTCTCCTGTGGGGTGAGAGCGGTGAGGTTGACTCTTCTCCTGGTCCCCCAGGGAGGCGCTGAGCAGAGACCTGGACCCGGACTGACCCCCTTTTAGGACGTTTAAAGAGGCACCGGCTGCACAGTGAGTCACCTCCACAGAACAGGTAAGACCGGCTCTCCCTTCTGTCTTTATTTTCTTTCATTATTCTTCTCACCCTCTGTCTGTCTCTTTCCTGTCTTTCTCCTCTGTCTATCTGTCTCTGTGCGTCTCCGTCTCTCTATATCGGTATCTCTGTCTCACCCTCTAACACGTTCTTATACAGAAACATAAACGACATACTGATGGAGATTTCACAAAACAAAAACAGCTTCCCTGTGAACTATAAACTAAAAGTATTACTAACCCATAGGACAAGTCAAATCGACTGCAGCCTGAAACAGTGTACTATGATGAGCAATAAGGCCATCCTCTCGAAGCCGGGGTAATCTCACAGCTCACCTCCGGTCTCAAGCCCGCTCAAATCCACTAGATCTCCGCTCTGTGTGGATCATTACTGTCAACAATGGAAGCTTGTAATGATCTCAGTTTGTCTCTTTCTCAGGGAGTTTATGGAGAGGAGCTAACTTGGCTGTACTGAGCCGCCCCCAGCTTTCCCGCGCTCCCCCGCCCTCTCCAGCTGCATCATGGGAGACGTAGTCCAGATGCACTTCAGCACGGTGGACTATGTGATCTTTGCGTTGCTGCTGGTGGCGTCGACGGGCATCGGCCTCTTCTACGCCTTCTCCGGGGGGCGCCAGCGGACCACGCAGGTGAGACGGCGCACAGGTGAGGGCTTCCTGCTCGGTGATGCCTCCAGGGGGACGACGGACCTCTGGGTTTGGAGCCCGTAACCATGGGATCAGACATCCTGACCTCTGCACCTCCTCTGACCTGACTGGGGGGGTGTACAGACTAGGGCTTGGTCTCCGAACTTCGTTATTCGAATATAATTTGACTATAAAAAAATAAATCAAAATTCGAACGAATATTAGGCAGCCCTTAATATTGGAACCTGTTATGGGCCGGCCAAGAGGGAGAGACGTCGGAGAACCCCACGCAGTCTTTTCATAATATTGTAATGACCACGGAAGAGGCAGTGAATGAAGTATTGATTAGACAGCCATTTATTAGAAACCTAATAAACCGTTGAACCCGCAAGACCGGTAACCATAGCAACGCCGGTAAACCAACCTCGCGAAGCCCAATCCAGGTCTTACTGAAGGCATTTAATGGTCAAAATATTAATAAATATTCAAATTTATTCGAATATTAATAAACAAACAAACTTCGAATATGATTTTTCGGAAAAAAGTCAAAGCGAAAGTAAAGTGTCCAGACGCTCCCAGTCCATCAGGGGGCTATGGTGTCCATACGCTCCCAGTACGGGGGGCTATGGTGTCCAGATGCTCCCAGTACAGGGGGCTATGGTGTCCAGACGCTCCCAGTACGGGGGGCTATGGTGTCCAGACGCTCCCAGTCCAACAGGGGGCTATGGTGTCCAGACGCTCCCAGTACAGCCCCCAGCCCAGCAGGGGGCGGCAGTGGTCTGACGTGCGCTCTGTCCCCAGGAGTTCCTGCTGGCGGACCGCTCCATGAGCTGCCTGCCCGTGTCGCTGTCGCTGCTGGCCACCTTCCAGTCGGCCGTGGCCATCCTGGGAGCGCCGTCGGAGGTGTACACCTTCGGCACGCAGTACTGGTTCCTGGGCTGCTCCTACTTCCTGGGGCTGCTCATCCCCGCCCACGTCTTCATCCCCGTCTTCTACCGCCTGCGCCTGTCCAGCGCCTACGAGGTAGGCCGCGGCTAGCCGCCAGCTAACCCCTAGCTAGCCGCCAGCTAACCCCTAGCTATCCGCCAGCTAACCCCTAGCTAGCCGCCAGCTAACCCCTAGCTAGCATCGCTTAGTGGTACTGAATATCAGCTAGATGGCTACTTTAGCATTACCTGCTCAGCAATGTCCTGTTAGCCCTACCCATTTAGCCCTACCCAGTTAGCATCAGCTAGTTAGCTCTACCCAGATAGCGTCAGCTAGTTAGCCCTACCCAGATAGCGTCCGCCAGTTAGCCCTATCCAGATAGCATCAGCCAGTTAGCCCTACCAAGATGGCATCAGCCAGTTAGCCCTACCAAGATGGCATCAGCCAGTTAGCCCTACCAAGATAGCATCAGCCAGTTAGCCCTACCCAGATAGCATCAGCTAGTTAGCCCTACCCAGTTAGCATCAGCTAGTTAGCCCTACCCAGATAGCATCAGCTAGTTAGCCCTACCCAGATAGCATCCGCCAGTTAGCCCTACCCAGTTAGCAATAACAACCGGATTCTCCCCCCTTAATCCTACCCTTCTGGCCCTACACAGGGAGTCCTACCCAGTTAGCATTACCCCGTTTAGCCCTCCCAGTTAGCCTCCCCAGCCCTCTGCTTCAGTGTTGTGTTGTGGTTCAGTTTTGTGTTGTCTCCCTGGGGTGAGTGTTGAGTTGTGTCTCCCTGCTCAGTATCTGGAGCTGCGCTTCAACAAGACGGTCCGGATCTGTGGGACGATCACCTTCATCTTCCAGATGGTAACTAACGCACAACGCTTAAGAGTCTGCATACCGAGGGCTGTGTGCAGAGCGCCATGTTGATTTGTTGTCCCGCCCAGGTGATCTACATGGGGGTGGTGCTGTACGCCCCCGCTCTGGCCCTCAACGCAGGTACGACCACCAGGAGAACCTGAAGAACTATGCCTTAACATACCCAACAACTGGGGTGTTTTTAACCTTTGTTTTGGTTTTGTGTTGCAGTAACTGGGTTTGACCTCTGGGGGGCGGTGTTGGCTATGGGCCTTGTGTGCACACTGTACACTGCACTGGTAAGGCACTGAAATATCCACCCTGTCCCTTAGCCTGGGCCTGATGTTTGCATGTAGCTTCAGGCTAATGGTAGCCCTAAGCTTTGACCTGATGTTAACACTTAACTTGGGCCTGATGTTAGCACTTAACCTGGGGCCTGACGTTAGCACTTAACTTGGAGCTGATGTTAGCACTTATCTCAGGCCTGATGTTGGCACTTAGCTTTTGCGTAACATTAGCCCTGAGCTTCAGCTTAACGTTAGCCCTGAGCTTCAGCTTAACGTTAGCCCTTAGCTTTAGCTTAACGTTGACCCTTAGCTTTAGCCTCTCCTTAGACCGTAGCGGGTGCCTGACTCACCAGACTAACCTGAAGCGTGGCTGTTTGTGGTCCAGGGAGGTCTGAAGGCGGTGATCTGGACGGATGTGTTCCAGACGGTGGTGATGTTCGCCGGGCAGCTGGCGGTCATCGTGGTGGGGACCAGCCAGGCCGGGGGCATCTCCGAGGTGTGGAGGAAGGCCATGAACGGCAGCCGCATCGCCTCCCTGGAGTAAGGACGCCACTACTCGGCTCGTAATATAGCTAATGCTGCTCATCTTACTTTGCTGGTGGTCTTACTACTAGTTCTAATGCTACTGCTGCTGGTGCTAATTATGCTAATGCTACCGCTGCTAATGCTAATTCTACCGCTGCTAATGCTAATGCTACCGCTGCTAATGCTAATGCTACCACTGCTAATGCTAATGCTACCGCTGCTAATGCTAATGCTACCGCTGCTAATGCTAATGCTACCGCTGCTAATGCTAATGCTACCACTGCTAATGCTTCCACTGCGATGTATTGCTACATAAAGACTTGGTACTGCTACCCCGGCTATATGTGAATACCTTCCGCTATACGTGACTAATGTTCCTGGATGGATGCGTGGTCGCAGCCTGAACCCCGACCCCCTGGAGAGGCACACCTTCTGGACGCTGGGCGTGGGCGGGGTCTTCCTGATGCTGGCGCTGTACGGAGTCAACCAGGCCCAGGTCCAACGCTACCTGAGCTCCAGGACGGAGAGGGAGGCCGTGATGTAAGGCCTACCCCACCCACCCAGCTGCCTATGGCTTTATCCTAGCCTACACCACCCTACACCACCAACCTCTGCTCTACCCCAGCTACCGATAGCTTTATCCAACCCTACACCACCCCACCCTATTCAAGCCTACACCACCGGACTCTAGCTTACACCAACCTACTCAGGCCTACATCACCCTACCCCTATCCTACTCCTACAACACCATCATACACCACCCTAACCCTACTCTACACCACTCTCACTCTACCCTACACTAATATCCTGGAGGTGGAATAAGGTTCTCCTGGTGGTTGAATAAGGTTCTCCATGTTCCGCGTGTTCTCCAGGTCTTGCTACGTGGTGTTCCCGTGCCAGCAGATCGTTCTGTCTCTGGGCTGTCTCATGGGGCTGGTGATGTTCGCCCGCTACGGAGAGGACAGCCCTCTGGACAAGGGCTACGTCAAGACCAAGGACCAGGTCAGTGTCCCAGCACGCTCTTATTGTGAAGCCAGGTCAGTGTCTTAGCACGCTCTTATTGTGAAGACAAGGACCAGGTCAGTGTCTCAGCACGCTCTTATTGTGATGCCAGGTCAGTGTCCCAGTACGCTCTTATTGTGAAGACCAGGTCAGTGTCTCAGCACGCTCTTATTGTGAAGACAAGGACCAGGTCAGTGTCTCAGTACGCTGTTATTGTGAAGACTAGGTCAGTGTCTCAGCACACTCTTAATGTGAAGCCAGGTCAGTGTTTCAGCCACGCTCTTATTGTGAAGACAAGGACCAGGTCAGTGTTTCAGCCACTCTCTTATTGTGAAGACTAGGTCAGTGTCTCAGCACGCTCTTATTGTGAAGCCAGGTCAGTGTTTCAGCCACGCTCTTATTGTGTAGACAAGGACCAGGTCAGTGTCTCAGCCACGGTCTTAATATGAAGACTAGGTCAGTGTCTCTACCACGAGCTTAATGTGATGACCAGGTCAGTATCTCAGCACGCTCTTAATGTGAAGACCAGGTCAGAACCAGGTCAGTGTCTCAGCACCAGACACATGGCGCTGTGCTCTTATTGTGTAGAGAAACTGGGCGCTGTGCTCTTATTGTGTAGACGCTTGGCGCTGTGCTCTTATTGTGTAGAGACACAGGGCGCTGTGCTCTTAATGTGTAGAGACACTGGGTTGTGCGCTCTTAATGTGCAGAGACGCTGGGCGCTGCGCTCTTAATGTGAAGAGACACTGGGTTGTGCGCTCTTAATGTGAAGAGACGCTGGGCGCTGCGCTCTTAATGTGAAGGGCCGCTGGATGATTGAGGAATCCTGTGCCCCTCCTGCCTGTAGATGGTGCTCTACTTCGTGATGGACGTCTTCAGAGACCTGCCGGGTCTGCCTGGTCTCTTCGTGGCCTGCCTCTTCAGCGGAGCTCTCAGGTAACGGTTTATTACACAACTATATATTGTATAGCTGGTATTATAGGAGTAGTAGTTACACCATAGGCGATTCATTGTATATGTATTGTTTGTGTACATATATATATATATTATATCTTCCCCCCCAGTACAATCTCTTCGGCCTTCAACTCCCTAGCAACAGTAACCATGGAGGACCTTATCAAGCCCTTTTTCCCAAACATGACTGAAGCCAAAGCTACGCTGCTCTCCAAGGCTCTAGGTCAGTGTTGATGCTGCTCTGCCCACCGGTGTCTATGTAGTGTATAGCAGGGTACTGCCCCCTGGTGTCTATGTAGTGTATAGCAGGACACTGCCCCCTGGTGGCTGGTCGTGACGGTGCTCTCTGTGTCCCCAGCCCTTGGCTACGGTCTGGTGTGTCTGGCCATGGCCTACGTCGCCTCCCTCATGGGTTCGGTTCTCCAGGTGAGTGGAGGGATCGTATTATACGTATTATACGTATTATACGTATCGATTGACGTATTATAAAGCCTCTGTTAAAGTACAGTTTAGAACCCATGGAGCCCTCTGGCGCCCCAGTGTGTTCAGATGTTGTCACGTTTTATTTTGGGGCCTGAGAGGACCTCTTTAAGCACCACCAGACTGAAGGGTGAATGAGTGAATGTTCCTCTGTCTGCAGGCGGCCTTCAGCATCTTCGGCATGGTGGGAGGACCACTACTGGGCCTCTTCTGCCTCGGAATGTTTTTCCCCTGGGCCAACTCCACGGTAAGGAGGTTCTGCTGTCTGGGGGGTTCTCCTGTCTGGGGGGTTCTGCTGTCTGGGGGGTTCTGCTGTCTGGGGGGTTCTCCTGTCTGGGGGGTTCTCCTGTCTGGGGGGTTCTGCTGTCTGGGGGGTTCTGCTGTCTGGGGGGTTCTGCTGTCTGGGGGGTTCTGCTGTCTGGGGGGTTCTCCTGTCTGGGGGGTTCTCCTGTCTGGGGGGTTCTGCTGTCTGGAGGTTCTCCTCTCTGGGGTTCTGCTGTCTGGGGGTTCTGCTGTCTGGAGGTTCTCCTCTCTGGGGTTCTGCTGTCTGGGGGGTTCTGCCTCCCCTGGACCACCAGTAACTGGAACACTCGCTGGTTCTTTCTAATTTACTAGAGTTCCTCAGTGCTTCATAGTCCTTTCTTTCTCTCTCTCTCTCCCCCCTCTCTCCTCCCTCTCTCTCCCCCCCTCCCTTGCTCTCCCCCTCTCTCCTCCCTCTCTCCCCCCCCCCCCCCCCTCCTCCCCCCTCCCTCCCTCTCTCCCCCCCCCCCCCCCCCCCCCCCCTCCCTCCCTCTCCCCCAGGGGGCTCTGGTGGGCCTGTTCTCAGGTTTGGCCATGGCCTTCTGGATCGGGATAGGCAGCTTTGTGATGCGTCTGCCAGGCCCCGACCTCCTGCCATACGCCAACACGACGGCCCCGCCCCTCCTGGGCAACATGACGACGGTTGCCATGACGACGCTGGTCAGCAACATGACGTCCAAGACTAGGTAAAGACGCCCCCCTGCAGTACGAAACGTGCGCTTGTCGCAACACTCTATGTCTAAAGGTATATATGTATATCTAGGTGTGTATGTAGGAGTGGGTGGGACTAAAGTGTGTGTGTGTGTGTGTGTGTGTGTTCAGGCCCAGTGGGGTGGAGGCCATCTACAACCTGTCCTACATGTGGTACAGCGCCCACAACTCTGCTACCGTGGTGCTGGTGGGGCTGCTGGTCAGCCTGATCACAGGTACACTCGCTCGCTCTATATTCGCTCTATACTCGCTCTATGCTCGCTCTATACTCACTTAATCACTCTAAACTCAGTCACTATATACTCTCACTTTACTCGCTCACTCTATACTCGTTCACTCACCCACTCTCTACCTGGAATAATGTGTGTGTGTGTGTGTGTGTGTGTGTGTGGTCTACGATGTAATGTGTGTGTGTGTGTGTGTGTGTGTGTGTGTGTGTGTGTGTGTGTGTGTGTGTGTGTGTGTGTGTGTGTGTGTGTGTGTGTGTGTGTGTGTGTGTGTGTGTGTGTGTGTGTGTGTGTGTGGTCTACGATGTAATGTGTGTGTGTGTGTGTGTGTGTGTGTGTCAGGGCCCATGAAGGAGAAGGACCTGACCCCCGGGACGGTGTTCCCGGTGTTGGGCACCCTGCTGTTCTTCCTGCCCGAGCGCTACAAGGAGAAGCTGTGCTGCGTGACCCCACTGGGCCACAAGGTAAGGCCTCGGGAGGGTAAAGGTTAAGGGTCGTGACCCCACTGGGCCACAAGGTAAGGCCTGGGTAGGCTAAAGGTTAAAGGTTAAGGGTCCCTAGGTGGAGGGTTACGGTAAGGGTCCCTAGGTTGAGGGTTACGGTTAAGGGTCCCTAGGTGGAGGGTTAAGGTAAGGGTCCCTAGGTTGAGGGTTAAGACAAGGGCTTCTAGGTTAAAGGGTAATTCCGGTGTAAAATGGATCTGGGTTATGTTTTGTATGATAACGAGTTGAAACGTTTGTTTTGGAGCACAAAAACCTCATATAGACGCATTCTTCAGTTGGCTTTTTTTTAGCCGAGTCTATCAAAACACTATAAACTTGGAACGAAGGGTTATGGTAAAAACTAAATCGCTATCTTAAACCACTTAAAAGGCTAAAAGTAGCCCGACACTTCTTTGGTAGTATAATAAGGGTCTTAACATATAAAACGAGGCATTGAGAACTTTGTAAGTGTACAGATTGTTTATTAAAAAGGACGGATTGCTGACGGATGTCACAATCTCTGTGTTCGTCAATCTACCGAGTCTTAAAAACAAAATGGCGTTGACGGGTGATCTACTGATGGTATTGTGTGTATAAAATGTCCTTTTGAATAAACAATCTGTACACTTACAAAGTTCTCAATTCCTCGTTTTATATGTTAAGACCCTTATTATACTACCAAAGAAGTGTCGGGCTACTTTTAGCCTATTAAGTGGTTTAAGATAGCGATTTAGTTTTTACCATAACCAGTGCCCCCATCGTTGCAAGTTTATAGTGTTTTGATAGAATCGGCTAAAAACAGCCAACTGAAGAAGCGTCTGTATGCGTTTATTGTGCTCCAAAACGAACGTTTCAACTCGTTATCATACAAAACATATTCCAGATCCATTTTACACCGGAATTACCCTTTAAGGTAAGGGTCCCTAGGTTAAGGTAAGGGTCCCTAGGTTGAGGGTTAAGGTAAGGGTCTCTAGGTTAAGGTAAGGGTAAAGGTTAAGGGCTAACGTGCGCTGTGGTCCTCAGCATAAGGACGCCCAGCCCTACCTGACGGCCCAGAAGGAGAACCAGGAGGAGGTGGAGGAGGAGGTGGGGGGGCGCAAGGGGGCGGGGGAGAAGCTGGTGGAGGCCGGCCTGGCCGCCCCCCGGGCCTCCACCACCCTCAGCCCCCACCCCTCCGAAGAGACCGCCCTCTAACACACACACACACACACACACACACACACACACACACACACACACACACACACACACACACACACACACACACACACACACACACACACACACACACACACACACACACACACACACACACACACACGAGCTGCCAAAATCGTTGTGGAGACGACGGCGTCACCTGACCGCGGGACACTGTCCCGCCCGGGAGGTCGAAGGTCAAGGCGAGGATCTCGTCTACTGAACAGTTCGCCACTCTGCGTGTTTTTCTAAGTTATTTTTGTACAGAAGACGAAGAGCACATTTTATCTCCAAGAGAATATAATATTATAAAAGAAAGAAGAATAACTGACAAGCTCCGAGATGAAGTCCATGTACCTCAGTTCAGCAGAGTCCAGACCTGCTCCCGCTGGCCCCAGACCCCCCGTCCTAATGAGGCCCTGGTTGAGAGCCTATGGGGTCCCCTGTCCAGCTGCGCCACAGAGCCTATGGGTTCCCCAATCTAGCTGCGCCACAGAGCCTATGGAGTCTCCTGTCTAGCAGCGTCACAGAGCCTATGGGTTCCCCTGTCTAGCTGCGCCACAGAGCCTATGGGTTCCCCTGTCCAACTGCGCCATAGAGCCTATGGGTTCCCCTGCTAGCTGCGCCACAGAGCCTATGGGTTCCCCTGTCTAGCTGCGCCACAGAGCCTATGGGGTCCCCTGTCCAGCTGCACCACAGAGCCTATGGGTTCCACTGTCTAGCTACGCCACAGAGCCTATGGGTTCCCCTGTCTCGCTGCGCCACAGAGCCTATGGGGTCCACTGTCTAGCTGCGCCACAGAGCCTATGGGGTCCCCTGTCTAGCTGCGCCACAGTGTGAACACGCCAATTTAGATGACCTGTCGGGTCGGCAGCAGTACCTGGAACCTCTTCAGGCCTGTAGGAGCACAGGAAGAAACCTGTGGATGTGATGTCACTTCCTGCTGGTGTTTCTGCTCATATGCTTGTCAAGGAGATTACCTGTCTTCAGCTGGGCTAACCTTCATGGAGCGTGGCTAGCGGTGGAGCTACAGCTTGGCAAACGTTCATGGAGCGTGGCTAGCGGTGGAGCTACAGCTGGGCTAACCTTCCTGTAGTGTTGGCTAGCGGTGGAGCTACAGCTGGGCTAACCTTCCTGTAGTGTTGGCTAGCGCTGGAGCTACAGCTGGGCTAACCTTCATGGAGCGTGGCTAGCGGTGGAGCTAAAGCTGGGCTAACCTTCCTGTACTGTTGGCTAGCGGTGGAGCTACAGCTGGGCTAACCTTCCTGTAGTGTTGGCTAGCGCTGGAGCTACAGCTGGGCTAACCTTCCTGTAGTGTTGGCTAGCGCTGGAGCTACAGCTGGGCTAACCTCCCTGTAGTGTTGGCTAGCGCTGGAGCTGCAGCTGGGCTAACCTTCCTGTAGTGTTGGCTAGCGGTGGAGCTACAGCTGGGCTAACCTTTGGCATAGTGATAAGTGATGATGTAGTTGAGTAGGTATAAGGATGAACACAGCGCCACAGCAGCCTGTCCAGCCAAACACATCCACTGTGTTTCACATTAGACACTTCAGCTAGCTTACATTTACATACCTGTTAGCTAGTCTGCTTGACTCTTGGCTCCGAACTCTGACCTGCTACTCTAGAACTGCTCTTTGAATCCTGGCTCTAGAACTGCTCTTTAAGTCCTAGATCTGCTCTTTAAGTCCTAGCTCTTGCCCTGCTCTTTGCCGTACACGGTTAACCGGTCAGCGAAGATGGTGAATAAACGTACGGCCCCGCAGGTGAACAGCGGTGCCTCACATCCTGTTGCTCGGCTTCAAAGTAAAATTCCCCCTCAGGATTCCGATTCAACCGTCTGGATATTCTTAGTGGCACCGACTCAGTGGTCCTAGTCAACCCCCCTCCTCCCCCCCTTCCGGTTCTGAATAGCGTCTGTGTGGTAGTGTAGTGTGTCTTCATAGTCTAGTGGGTCTCCGTCAGACCTCAGACGGTCGGCGGCAGGTCCAGACCTGAGAGAAGAGCTGGGTTCATCCTGGTCTACCCAGGCCTTACCCTGGGAGGTACCACTAGACCGCCACCTTTTATAAGGCAACGTCGTCACTGGTAGCGTTTGTGATGCAGGGTAACACGTTTGTTTTTTTGAAGCAGATGTTATTACATGTCACTGTAATGTGTTTCAAGTCGTTCTTGGTAACTGAAGTGCCCTCTGGGGCAGAGAGGATGTCGTGGTGGACCCCTGTGGTGTTTTACTTGAGTGTTTTTATATTTGAGGTCTGAACTCTGTGAACCGGTTCACCGCCGCCCTCCGTCAGGGCGCCCTGAGCTCAGCATTACTGTGAGCAACCTTTGGCCACCATCACGTGGATGTCCGTGCGCAGTGTTGCCAGATTGGGAGAGATATCCCGTCCAACCTGGCCCAATCTGGCAACGCGGTCAGTACCGCAACCGTTCCATATGTCCAGTGTGTTTTATACTTGTTATGATGATGGCCAATCACGAAGCCACTGGTTAGGTCATGTGACATGTGGTGGTAAACCGGGGCCTTTGTGATGTCATCGTTCTCATCTCTCTCCCCTCCCCTCCCCCCCCCCCCCCCCCCCCCCCCCCTCCTTACTCGAGCTCTGAACCCCCCCCCCCCCCTTTTACAAAAGCATATAGAATGTGATGTCACCCCCATAGTTTTGATAATTATTTTCTCTTATACAAATTATATACTGAATTATATTTGTATATGTTTCGTAACTTCACATGAAGCCTGCCTACATTTCCTGGGTTGAAATGTAGCTGCACAATTCTATATGCAAGGACCATGAAATGTATTTTAGTGAAGCGCTGTTGGTATGTGGGATGTAGCACTGTCCTGTACTGTAGTCCGTACTGTCGATTGAAGACGTCTTTGATTTTTTTCTATTTTATTTGCCGTCGCTTGTTTGAATTGTTTCCCTTTTTGTGTGTTTGCAGACTTGCTACATCCCATAATTTAGCATTAGCATTCACAGCCAATCAAAACATTTCCATGGTTCCTGGAAGTTTTTTTTATCTTTTGTATGACATCCTTTAAAGATGTTCCTCATTTGGTATGAAAACAGATCTATAATATTTTTGATGATTTATATTGATTGTTTATTTGACATACCTGAAATTACTTGAAGTGTACATCTGTGATGCTACTCCCCAAACAACCGGTAGGCCTTCTGACCCCAAAAAGCCAGTCTAGACAGGGCGGTAGGCCTCCTGTCCCCAAACAGCCAGTCTAGACGGGCGGTAGGCCTTCTGTCCCCAAACAGCCAGTCTAGACTGGGTGGTAGGCCTTCTGTCCCCAAACAGCCAGTCTAGACTGGGCGGTAGGCCTTCTCCTCTAGGGTGGGTGGTAGGCCTTCTCTAGACTGGGCGGTAGGCCTTCTCCTCTAGGGTGGGTGGTAGGCCTTCTCTAGGCTGGGCGGTAGGCCTTCTCCTCTAGGGTGGGTGGTAGGCCTTCTCTAGGCTGGGCGGTAGGCCTTCTCCTCTAGGGTGGGTGGTAGGCCTTCTCTAGGCTGAGCGGTAGGCCTTCTCCTCTAGGGTGGGTGGTAGGCCTTCTCCTCTAGGCTGGGCGGTAGGCCTTCTCCTCTAGGCTGGGCGGTAGGCCTTCTCCTCTAGGCTGGGCGGTAGGCCTTCTCCTCTAGGCTGGGCGGTAGGCCTTCTCCTCTAGGCTGGGCGGTAGGCCTTCTCCTCTAGGCTGGGCGGTAGGCCTTCTCTACGCTGGGCGGTAGGACTTCTCTTTCCCCGAGTGCTCAGATATGTCGGTGATAATGTTATTCCTTCACTGTGATAGCCCTCCCAGAGTGCTCTTAAGCCTCTGTTTTAATTATTTAATGATTATTTACGGTCAGGAGCTATGGAATGATCGGTCCTGTTAACATTGATCCGTTGCCTTCTCCGGATACTTTTTTCTTCAAAGTATTTAACTCTTCAGAGACGCCTGTTGGAATAATTTAACGATCATGATTAATAGTGTCTTATTTTCTAGAGAAAGATTTCCCCTAAAGTATCAAACTGTCTAGAGAAACCTTTCCATTGGTGGTTTTCTAACACCAGAAAGGTTTCCCTTTACTGTACCCTTAACTTAGAAAATCTATATCTAGAGGTTCTATAGCTAGAGTAATTATCTAGAAAACCCTTCAGGGAGTATATGACAAGAGGAGCATTGCACTTAGTAATTTCCAGTGATAATAAATCCAGTGGTATTTATTATGCTGTCATCCGTTGAGTCTTCTGGCCAACATTCCTACAGAGCGCACCTCTCTCTGTGTTGATGTGGAACTCTGTCCTGATTAAACTGCTCCTCAAATCCATCCTGTTTCCACATCTTCCTTTCCACCACCACATCCACCACCTCCACCGGTCCCCTGCTGGGCCAGAGCTCCAGTGAACCTGGAGACATGAGTTAGACCAGACCAACACCAACCAAGCTCCGCTAAAAACTAAGATTGTACCAGAACTCTGTACCACAACTCCCAGTAAACGGTGAACTATGATTATAGCGAACAATTGACACCTGATGGATGATTTACATTTTGGATTGCGGAGCTCAGGTGCCAATGCTTTCATGATAATTTAAATGTGTGTGGGTGTGTATATATAAATATGAATGTTAAAAATATTCCTGAGTTGGTTCAACTTGACTTGAGTAAACTGAGCCCAGTGTTCCACTGGGTGTCGCCACATCCCAGGGTTAGACGCTGTCCTGTGAGAAGATAATTAAGTGTGGGGTTCAACATGTTGTCTTCCTTCCAGCGGCTAGTTGGCCTCTAGTCAGTGACTGTACTTTGAAAAACGCTCCGGTGCTCAGGACTCCTGCTTGGGCGTCGTGCTCAAATAACCACATAGCGGAGGCCAGGCAGAGAATGGAACCAGCAACCCGTCCTAGTGCAAGAAGACATTAGAGCTCCTATGTATGTATGTGTCCTCCACACACACACTCCTACCCCATATGTTAACTGGTGCGCCTGCAGTCTTGAAGACATTCACAGTGGTTTCAAAATCGTTCCACTTGTGACATCACAAGTGGGCGTGAGCACCCAGATGCATGATGGGTAGATCATCTCCCTCACCCCTGGTGGCAGCATATGGGCAAACAATGTGTACCTAGAATAATTATGTATGAATGTAAACAGATTTTAATTTAAAGTGGTTAGTTTGCAAATATGGAACACCATTTTAAGTCATTATTCAATAAATAAATACATAAAGAACTAAGAAATGCATTTCCTGCAGAATATCCGCTGATGTGCGAAGTGATGTTAAAAATGTTTTAATAAAGCCAAGTTTAAGACGTAAAGATGTTGATTAGCTTACTTCAAGTGAAAAGATTCAAAAAGTCTAAATGGAGTTAACAATGTAAACATGCACACAATTAAAAAAAAAATTCAAATGGTTGGAAAGAAAAAGCAAGGTGGTTGTAATCATTTGAGGTACAATATACTGAATACCGTAACCGTTTAAGCTTAACATTGTGTTTCCAGGTTAAATATTGACATTGTTAGGCTCCGCGATGTCTGAAGGGGATAGCTTTTGGATAGCCGCCTAGGGCTTGGGCAGGTGATGTCATCACGCTCCGAGCTGCGCTCAGAGATGTCAACGATAGCAACTGAAAATATACGAGCGGGTTTAAAATGTTATCGAAAATCTGTTAGACAGATTTGAAGATCAAAATGGAGGATTTGTTAAACGTTTGAAGTATTTGAAGTGTCAGAGAATGGGCTGACGGAATAAAACTCCTCCCATTGACTTCCAATGTAAAATTTACTTTTAAAAAGTTGGATATCATTTTTTATAAAGTATTTAAATTAGAAAAGTAGTAGCGATCGATTCCAAGCTAATGACATTTTAACAATGGAATGAAGTTATAACCAAGCTGTATTGAGAGCAACGCTGTCCTGTATCACTGTTGGTGTGTGTCTCTTTAAGTGACCACTGCATTTTAAGGTGTTTGTTATGGTTTCCATGGTGATGTGTTTTCGCGGGTTAATCTCTTCAAGCATACAAGGATGTGTGGTCAAGAAAATATTTCTCCTGCTGTTTATCTTTGGAGATAACTTTTAAAAAGTATTAAAAGTGTAATATTTACCGTAGAAAATACTCGGTTTGCTTTGATGATAAACTGCAAGCCGGTCGGCAAAGTTAATCTATAAGAAGACCGAAATCAGCCGAGTGAATGACCGTTGATGAAAGAAACTGCCGCTGTTTCCAGGATTGCTTTTCCCAGTGGCTCGTGAGGAGCCGTCGCCATCTTCTGAGAATATCCCAGAATCTTTAAGGTCCATGCAGAGAATGCAGGCAAGAACACTTTAACCATCACACACATGTAGAGCTCTATAATCTTGTTTTTAATGGCCAGCACTTTACTTTTTTCATTTCTTTATAAAGACTATTCTATTTTATAATAAGAAGACCGCTTGGTATTTTCTTGGTTTTCATGGACTGAGAAACCGACATTCAATTAAGTTAGTTGTTCTGGTTTAACTCCCAAAAAGGGAACTATATTTTGTATTTTATTCATGTGTTCACAGTCTAAAGGGTTTATTATCGAAATATAATTGTATTCCTATGTGATTAGAATATCCATTATATATATATTAGAGTATACTGTTTTACGGTTTTCCTGGCTTCCAGTATGATGAGGTAAGATGTGTAACAGCTGTTTAATAAATCTGGATGGATCTAGTCGAATGCTACAACCCTGAGTAAATTCTGTTTATTGGTTAAAAAGTCTCTAGGTCAAATATTGTTGAAGTAGTAAGGTCCAAACATTTTAAGAGAATAATGAAGAAAGAAAGAAATAATACGGCCTAAGAAGAACTATTGGTGAGCAGCACTGCAGCATGCAGCACTCGCCTAAATAAAGAAATATAGTAGTAAATAATAGATCGATTTTTATTCAAAACAGGATGTTCTTCAAAGGATGACCTATATTTATTTCAGGGGACTTTAGTTTCATAATTCAACATTTATTTCAGGGGACCTTTATTTCTTGTGGAAGGAAAGTCAGTAGGCTGCATGGAGCGTACTTCTCACAGATTAATTATTAATTATTTAGATGACTAAACACACATGAATCAACATGGAAATCTCCCAGGTGCCACTTGATGTGATTGTCATGGAACTCTGATTTCTAAATCCGGCCCAAAACACAAGAAGGAAACATCTTCACAAACACCCAGAAGGAAATGGAAGATACTCATAATCAGTCTCTGAAACCGGCATTGGAGGCTTTTCATTTAATTGAATTAAAAGATGTCTGACGTTAACTACATTTTTTATTCAATTTGAACGATGAAAGAAAAAAAGTCAACACCAATGTTAAGCTTTAAATAATTATTAAATGTTGTCACCCACCTCTCCTCCAACCCTTCTTTCCACCCCACCCCACCCCACCTCTCCACCCCCCTGCCCTAAACGTCAGGTCTTTCATCCTTCCTAGCCACGTTGCATTGGCCCACTTTCTCCCCAACCTCAGGTGAATGTTTGTGATTCTGCAGAATCGGTTGAGCCAGACGGCCTCGTTCTAGGAGACTCCTCAGTGCTGACTGGGTCTTCATCTCCTGGCATGTTCTTCGTCTCCTGACGCTGGTCTGTCTCATCAGTCTCAGTCCAGAGCAGGTCCAACGTATTTCAGTTCAGAACACGGTTTACTGAAGCAGCAACAGGGATGGTCCCGGCCCAAAGGTCCCCGGTTCGATCCCTCAATCTCCACAGCCTTCCTGGAGACATCTTAGAGCAAGACGACCCCTGACCCCCAGCTGCTCCTTAATGACCTGTCTCTGTACTGTCTAACCCCTGCCTGCTCCTTAGTGACCTGTCTCTGTACTGTCTAACCCCTACCTGCTCCTCAATGACCTGTCTCTGTACTGTCTAACCCCTACCAGCTCCTTAATGACCTGTCTCTGTACTGTCTAACCCCTACCTGCTCCTTAATGACCTGTCTCTGTACTGTCTAACCCCTACCTGCTCCTTAATGACCTGTCTCTGTACTGTCTAACCCCTACCTGCTCCTCAATGACCTGTCTCTGTACTGTCTAACCCCTACCTGCTCCTTAATGACCTGTCTCTGTAACCCCTAGCTGCTCCTGTGGAGAAGGTCTCAGCAGTCCTGGTGAGCAGTAGGTGGGGTTATCAGTAGGTGGGGTTAGGAGTAGATGGACCAGTAGATGATGTTGAAGAGCACGTAGGAGCCCGGAAACAGCACCCGGGCGTACGAGTCAATGATGTGCGTGTCGACCCAGGTGCTCTCGTAGCCGCCGGAGGTCACGTGACCAGTCACCTGGTCGTTCACCTGACCGCCCAGCTGGTCGCGCTCCATGGCGAGCTGCAGCAGCACCGTCTCCCGCTGCTTCACGCCGTTCCCCAGCGACGCCATCAGCCCGAAGCGTCCAGCCGCCTCGCCGTAGCCCCCTGTAGGACCGCCGGGCCGCGGCGCCTCGCAGGTACAGGGCAGCTGGGGACAGGAAGTTGGAAAACATACATCAGTATGTTCAATAAAATCCAAAGAATGCATTGGAATGCTTCTAATAAAAAAGTACCGTATTTGGTAAAAGATTGTTTACTGGATTGACATTCGGGACATTGTGGGCTTTTTTCTGCACTTCCTGTCTTTTGGGAGATAACGTTTGGCCTGTTCACGGAGGTCCGATGGCCAGACGTCCGTCCAGAGGCGTGTGTGGAACCCAATCGTTGTGCGTAGCTCCAACAGGCCTCACATCTAAACTAGTGAACACGGAGGACCTCGACGCAGCGCTACGACTGAACCCCGCTCCCTACCTGCTCTCTGAGCTCCCGCTCCCTGGCGTCCTGCTCCCGGACCCGCCGCTCCCTCCTCTCTTGCCGCGTCGACAGGTAGTTGACGGCGGCGTACTCGATGACCGAGAGGAAGACGAAGACGAAGCTGACCCAGAGGTAGATGTCCACCGCCTTGATGTAGGAGACCCGTGGCATGGAGGCGTTGACCCCCGTGATGATGGTGGACATGGTGAGCACCGTGGTGATACCTGGAGACAGGAGGTAACCATGGTGATACCTGGAGACAGGAGGTAACCATGGTGATACCTGGAGACAGGAGGGAACCATGGTGACACCTGGAGACAGGAGGTAACCATGGTGACACCTGGAGACAGGAGGGAACCATGGTGACACCTGGAGACAGGAGGGAACCATGGTGACACCATGGTAACACCTGGAGACGGGGGAACCATGGCGACACCTGGAGACAGGAGGGAACCATGGTGACAACATGGCGACACCTGGAGACAGGAGGGAACCATGGTGACACCTGGAGACAGGAGGTAACCATGGTGACACCGTGGTGATACTGCGGGACACGAGGGACCAGCTAGCAGCTGACTAACTTGACTCACAACAAGCTACCAGCTCAAAGTAACTTTCCCGCTGGGTTAGCGGTGCTAACCTAGTGATGCTAACCTAGCGGGGCTATCCTAGCGGGGCTAACCTAGCGGCACACGGGCGGGCACGGCACGGCGGTCGATCCAGAAGGACACCCAGGAGAGCATCACCATCAAGGTGGCAGGGAAGTAGGTCTGCAGCAGGAAGAAGAAGATGTGGCGCCGCAGGGTGAAGTTGATGTAGAGGCGGTTGTACCAGCCTGGGGGCAAAGGGCAAAGGTCAACAGCATGGAGGGCAAAGGGCAAAAAGTTGGAAACAAATGTTAAGGTGGTGCTTAGTTTTGTTTTTTTGTATGTTGTTGTTTAGTGTTGTTGTTTGGTGTTTGTGTTGTTGTTGTTTACCGTTGGTGCTGTAGAAGGCCAGCTTGGTGTTGTTGTTTAGTGTTGTTGTTTAGCGTTGTTGTTGTTTAGTGTTGTTGTTTACCGATGCTGCTGTAGAAGGCAGCTTGGTGGTGTCTAGTGTTGTTGTTTAGTGTTGTTTAAAGTTGTAGTTTACCCATGTTTCTGTAGAAGGCAGCTAGGTGTTGTTGAATGTTGTTGTTAAGTATTGTTGTTGTTGTTGTTTACCTGTGCTGCTGTAGAAGGCAGCTTAGTGTTGTTTAGTGTTGTTGCTTAGTATTGTTGTTGTTGTTTAGTGTTGTTGTTGTTTACCAGTTCTGCTGCAGAAGGCAGCTTAGTGTTGTTTAGTGTTGTTTTTGTTTACCTGTGCTGCTGTAGAAGGCCAGCTTAGAGGAGGTCCTGAACTCCTGGATGAGGAACTGGGAGAGGGAGATGCGGTCGTCGGTGTTCAGCGACTCGTTGCCCTCCTTCCAGTATAGCATGAGGTCATCGTCGGTGTAGGCGTCTGGGGGGCGGGGCATAGACACTAGAGCTGTGCTCTGATTGGTCCACTCAGGGCGGCATCATTTTGTAAAGCCGTTCATAACGTGAACGTTCAAATGCTGTTTCTGAAGAGGTTAGTAGGATGTGTGTTGGGTGGAGGAGTCGTTGAAGGTGGAGGAGCAGATGGAGGTGGAGGTGTTTTGGGTGGAGGAGCAGATGGAGATGGAGGTGGAGGTGTTTGGGTGGAGGAGGAGGTGGAGGTGTTTTGGGTGGAGGAGGAGGTGGAGGTGTTTTGGGTGGAGGAACTCACAGCTCTCGATCTCCAGGGAGCAGGTCTGCGTGTCGAGGGGGAAGCAGCTCAGGTCCATACTGCACATGGAGGTCACGGTCACCCTGGAGGGGGAGGGGGAGGAGCAGGGGGGAGGAGGAGCAGGAGGAGGGGGAGGAGGGGGAGGAGGAGGAGGAGGAGGAGGAAGAGGAGGAGGAGGAGAAGCAGAGACACAAGGTGGAGGTGGGGTCAAATCAGAACGAGCCACGTCACATGACTTTCCGGTTGGTGGTTGCCAGGGTAACAGCCCTGCGAGCGGTCCTGTGACGTCGGATTGTTGGTGGGGATTAGACCGAGTGGACGGCCTGCCGCTGCAGACCTGCACATGTGCAGATTAGCATGAGAGGTTAATGGAGCTCAGCGCCCATCTGGAGAGGACTATTATGTTATTATATTATTATTAATATTAAGCTGCTGAGCTTCTTCTGCCGCCACTGCTCCAGTTGGATGAGCCTGCATTCTCCAACGCTCTGGATGTAGATCGGATCGTGTTTTCCTTGACGTATACTTTGGATGTTTGAGGGTCCTGTATTCTGCTGCTACAGTATGATACCGTTAATCTGATCTCAGGTGTTTCGCACAAACAATCAGTGGAAATCCCTGACTGCTGGTCGCTAATCCGCGGTCGATCGCCACACCTCTCCAACATCTCAAGGGCAGAGGGGTTGGGTTCTGCTCCCAGGGATGAACCCTGCCCTGACCGTGCTGACGCGCAACCCGTGTGATCACCACTACACAAACACCCCCTCCTCACCCCTCCATGGTCTCGGGGGGGATGGAGACCATGAAGGGGTGAGGAGGGGGGGGGGTGAAAGGGTCAGGGTGATAGGGAGAGTAGTGTTTTTTCTAGAAAGGTCTCCAAACCGCCGTACCATCGCTCGTCATCCCCCCCCCCCCCCCCCCCCCCCTCCAGATTAACCCCCCACACCACCACCACCACCACCACCATCCTCCAATCACAGAACAGGAGACCCATTCCATTTTGTCAAGCAGAAATCCGGCCTCACACGCTACATGTATGAAACATGTTGATTTCCCAGACTCAGTTCAATGAATGCTAATCCCTGCCGCGTGTGCGTGGCCTCGGTCGCCGACCGCACGATGCTGGCCTCCGACACAGAGTGCCCGCCTCAGGGTTGGATTGAGTCGTGGTGGTGTGTGAGCTGCGCTACGCTACGCTACCCTGCGCTACGCTATGCTACGCTTCAGCAGAGGAGTAGCAGTCTATTAGTATTCATTTTATCTTCACAGATGTTCCCATCAGCCGTGTATCGTTCTGTTCTGTTTGATCACTTTATCTGAGATTGTTTATTACTCTCTAAGTACTTGAAATGCGTTTCGGGTGTTTAAGTCTGAACACATTCGGCAGTTATACGAGTTATGCTGACCAGCCCCCGGTACCCCCCCGGGTCGCCTCTAAGTACTTGAAATAAGTAAGTACCTCTAAGTACCCCCCCCCCCCCCCCCCCAAGGTCGGCGCCCCCCTCTCAATCAGTTCTGGGGGGTTCTTCAGCTCCTCCGAGGGTGGACAGACTTTAATCCGGTCATTGTGTCCAACGCCTGAACTAATGACGTTGGCTGTAAACCCATTGGTCATCAGCCAGCAACTCTACAGCCAATCAACTGAACGTGACTCTGGCTCGTGGACGCTTTCTGCCTCTTCCCCAGACCCCTTTCACTGGACCCTCTCCATCAGGGATTAGCCGGAGCAGGCAGTGGGTCGCTGCCCCACATCCCAAAGTCCTGACCTGGTGGATCCCAGCCTGTAAAGGCAGACGGTGTCTGACTGGGTGTTTAACAGCATTGGCCTGAGCCTTCTCATCTGAGCCGGGGATCACTGGTGCTGTCGCCCTAAACCCAAAACCCCCCGGGTCGCCTTCCAACAACACACATCGGGCAAGACGTTCATTTCAACCTCACACCTGTTGACAGGTGACTCCTAGCTAGCTAACAGGTGACTTCTAGCGTGCTAACAGGTGACTTCTAGCGTGCTAACAAGTGACTCCTTGCGTGTTATCGGGTGATACTTCCTAGTGTGTTAACAGGTGTCTTCCTAGCATGCTAACAGGGTCTCTTCCTAGCGTGCTAACAGGTGACGCTTCCTAGCGTGCGAACAGGTGACGCTTCCTAGGGTGCTAACAGGTGACTCTTCCTAGCGTGCTAACAGGTGACTCTTCCTAGGGTGCTAACAGGTGACTCCTTGCGTGCTAACAGGTGACTCTTCCTAGGGTGCTAACAGGTGACTCTTAGCGTGCTAACCATGCTAACTCCTACCTGAGGCTGTAGAGGACCTTTCCGTCGGGGAACACCCTCAGCATGACGTTGTCTGTGGTGGTGTCGTGGGTGAAGGAGCGCTTGGAGTGGACGAAGAACAGGTCGGGCACCCAGATCTTCTTCACCAGCCGCCCGTCGAAGGTCATGCTCTGGTTGGTGGAGCTGTGGAAGGACAGACGTCTGTCCTTCCAGTAGTGCCGCAGGTACAGAGTCATGGTGAAGTCCTGACACACACACACACACACACACACACACACACACACACACACACACACACACACACACACACACACACACACACACACACACACACACACACACACACCTGGTGAGTCTAACGCAGTCACAGCCTGGTGACAGATGGTAAGGAGCAGGTAGGGGTTATACAGTGAACACAGACAGTTTTTTAAGGTGCAGTTAGGGGTTACACTGTTTGTTAAGGAGCAGGTAGGGGAGTTAAGACAGGGAGTAACTCTATGACTCTATTACTAGAGAGACGTTTCCTCCAAAGGGTTGGCGCTCCAGCAGCAGACTCACCATGTCCACCTCTGAAATGGTGTCCAGACTCTCCACCTGGACGTCCACCCCCACCGGGACGGCCGGCCCTAGAACCAACACACGCTGTGAGGAACCAGCCAGCCAACCAGCCAGCAGCCAACCAGCCAGCCAACCAGAGAGCAAACCAGCCAGCCAGCAGCCAACCAACCAGTCGACCAACTAGCCAGCCAGCCAACTAGCCAGCCATCCAACTAGCAAGCCAACTAGCCAGCCATCCAACTAGCAAGCAAGCCAATCAGCCAGCCAGCCAACTAGCCAGCCAACCAGCCAGCAGCCATCTAGCCAGCTAGCCAACCAGCCAACCAAACAGCCAGCCAGCCAACCAAACAGCCAGCCAACCAGAGAGCAAACCAGCCTGCCAACCAGCCATCATCTCTGGGAACAGGCCTTCAGAGTGGAGGTGCATACAGGCAGCCAGGGTAAGCCTGTCAGTATCATGGTCCCAGTAACCAATTGGATTACATTTTACAAAGAGGTCTCCTCTTAATGTTTTTCTGTTTCAAACAGCAACAAAATGTCCGCCCAAATCCCTGTTGAGAGCATGCAGAGTGCATCGACTAAAGTATGGCTGGATACTCTAATCCCACCAGGCACTGGGAGGCTCTCTGATTGAATATAAAGACAATGAGATTATAAACATGCGACCAAATCCTCCCAAATAAAACCAACGCAAAGCCTTTGTTTTATACCAACGTTCAATACGAAAACAATGCATCTGAAACCGTGATATGATACCGCTATTAAAATCATAAAATATAATAAAAGCGGTACTGCTGTGTGTATGGAATTTATCTCGGTTCTGCTACCGCTAATATCCTTATATCCTAATATCCGTATTTCTAGAACGCTTTCATTGCTAAAGAGAAATCACTAAAGAGGAATATACAAAAACCATGAACACATCTGAGCGCTCACCTCAGAGATTAAAATTAGATTACTGAGAGCCAACAGCTGCAAACAGAAAGGTGCACACAGACAGGTGCATAAAGACAGCTGCATACAGACAGGTGCAGGCAGGTGTTCCTGCTAATGAGTTGATTAGTGAATTAAGTAATTACCGATCCACAGCTGCCCATAATCCAGCCCTGGTTAACTCATCGTATCCAAGCAGTGTTTCCCGCTCCAAGTACCGATGGTTTGAGGGTTAGAAAGCGAGTGTAGAAGAAGCTCTCTGGTTTGAACCACCTAATGCTGCGTTCACACCAAAATACATATTTGTCGCCCGTTCGGTTGAACGCTGATTGGCTGTTACGTTACGCACATCACCCAGTGGCCACGCAGTTGAACGCTGATTGGCTGTCATCACGTGAATGTCGCGGCAAAGTTGAAATTGTTGAACTCGAGCGAAAGTGTCGTGCTGCAAATCCACGTGAACGCGCTCGCCCGTGCTGTCAAAAGTGTCGTGCTGCAAATCAAATCTTGACGCGGGTTTTCTCTAGGGAAAATTTGCCTTGATTCGCGTCTCTATGTTGACTTTGTATGGAATCGTGTCGTCCCTTCGCGTTTGGTGTGAACGCACAGTAACATGTGTTGAACAGCGGCTGAAAGGCCTTGCTGAACGTCTGGGTCAGAGCGGTGTAACAGGACGGGGAACCCCCCCCCCCCCCCCCCCACCTCCGAAGTTGGGCCGCATGGTGAAGTCATGGTCGCCAATACTCAGCAGCTGGTCCGACTTGGTGATGGAGACTTTGGTGGCGTCCTGGCTCCTCTTGTAGATGGAGCTGGTGGGGTCAGACAGGGTGGGGTCAGACAGGGTCATACAGGGTGGGGTCAGACAGGGTGGGTTAAGACAGGGTCATACAGGGTGGGGTCAGACAGGGTCATACAGGGTGGGGTCAGACAGGGTCATACAGGGTGGGGTCAGACAGGGTGGGGTCAGACAGGGTCATACAGGGTGGGGTCAGACAGGGTCATACAGGGTGGGGTCAGACAGGGTGGGGTCAGACAGGGTCATACAGGGTGGGGTCAGACAGGTTGGCGTCTTGGTCTGAGCTTTGTGATGAAACAGAATTCACAGGCTCTAAGTTCTAACCCATTTCCTGTTGTATAGAAAGGGACCTCATGCACTGAGATCAAAGGTAAGTGTAATGTAAAGGGTGAGCAGGTCAGTGTAACGTTAATGTGTAACAGGTTGATGTTAAGGGGTAACAGGTTGATGTTAAGGGTTAACAGGTCGGTGTAAAGCGGTAACAGGTTGATGTTAAGGGGTAACAGGTTGATGTTGAGGGGTAACAGGTTGATGTTAAGGGGTAACGGGTTGAGGTTAAGGGGTAACGGGTTGATGTTAAGGGGTAACAGGTTTATATTACGATGCAACAGGTTGGTATTAAGGTGTTACAGGTTGATGTTAAGAGTAAAACAGGTTGATGTTAAGGGTAAACAGGTTGATGTTAAGGGGTAACAGGCTGATGTTAAGGGTAAACAGGTTAATATAAAGGGGTAACAGGTAAGGGTGATGTTAAGGGTTAACAAGTTGATGTTAAGGGGTAACAGGTTGAGGTTATGGGGTAACGGGTTGATGTTAAGGGGTAACAGGTCAGGGTCATGTTAAGGGTTACCAAGTTGATGTTAAGGGTCAACAAGTTGATGTTAAGGGTTATAAAGTTGATGTTAAGGGTTAACAAGTTGATGTTAAGTGTTAACAGGTTGATGTTAAGGGGTGTCAGGTCGATGTTAAGAGGTAACAGGTTGAGGTTAAGGGGTAACAGGTTGATGTTAAGGGGTAACAGGTCAGGGTCATGTTAAGGGTTAACAAGTTAATGTTAAGTGTTAACAGGTTGATGTTAAGGGGTAACAGGTTGCTGTTAAGGGGTAACAGGTTGCTGTTAAGGGGTAACAGGTCAGGGTCCTGTTAAGGGTTAACAAATTGATGTTAAGTGTTAACAGGTTGATGTTAAGTGTTAACAGGTTGATGTTAAGGGGTAACAGGTTGATGTTAAGGGGTAACGGGTTAAGTTAAGGTGGTGTTGTACCTCCCAGTGTTCCGGAGCGCGACGCCCGTAGGAATCTCCCTCTTCGTCCTGAAAGGAGGAAGTGAACGGGATGATGAGACGACCTCGGAGCGCCTGGAGATTACAGGGATTAGGAGACAGAGGAGACACCCACCAGCCGGGGGCCGGATGTGGGGGGGGGGGGGCTCACGAGGGGTGGTCTTACGCTGTAATGAAACACAGGACATCGCCACACCCTGAGGAACACATTTACTGTCTAACACCCTGGGGGTAGGGTAATACTAGACCACGGGCACCGCTGTGCATTCACTGCTGTTAGCCCAGCGGTGTTAGCACTGCTATGTTAGCCCAGCGGTGTTAGCACTGCTATGTTAGCCCAGCGGTGTTAGCACTGCTATGTTAGCCCAGCGGTGTTAGCACTGCTATGTTAGCCCAGCGGTGTTAGCCCAGCGGTGTTAGCCCAGCGGTGTTAGCACTGCTATGTTAGCCCTGCTATGTTACCCCTGCTATGTTAGCCCAGCGGTGTTAGCCCAGCGGTGTTAGCACTGCTATGTTAGCCCAGCGGTGTTAGCCCAGCGGTGTTAGCCCAGTGGTGTTAGCCCAGCGGTGTTAGCACTGCTGTGTTAGCCCAGCGGTGGAGGAGAGCGGGATTAGAGCGCAGTGTCGCGGCTTGGCTCCGGTCCGGCCCTGGATAACCTCCCTAAGCCATAACAATAACTTTAATTCAGAAAGAATATTAACGCTGATTACGCTTTACGTAAGATAAGTGATTTACTGACCAGGGGAACCTTTAACCTTTTAAAGGTTAAGAAGTACATATATGTTGAGGTAGTTGTTCAAATAATTCCATTTGGTTGTGTCTTGGCTCCTTTTCCTTTAGTGACACGAGGAGCATTAAAATGTATTATTTAACTATCATCACGTGACTCCTCCGTCTTAAAGATGGCAACGGGGATCAGCGCCTCCAGATGTCTGAACAGGTTTGGAAACGACTGAGCACAAACACCGTAATGTCTTACTATCTTAATAACTCCATCCTCTGATGTCACGTAAACTTACAGGAGTTACAGTAAAACCAGGTTCAATCATCTCACAACCCCCCCTTGAAGACCAATTAAGACCCCCATGAAGACCACTGAAAAATACTGAAGACCAATGAAAACCATACAGGACCTGAGTCGGTCAACCGTCCCGAGTTGCGATTTCTCCCGCGCGCCTCTGACAGCGCCCGCCAGCAGCGCGAGCAGCAGCAGGACATGCGTGCGCATCGTGTCCAGGAGTCAGCGCGCGACAAACGGAGGATCTCCAAGCAGAAGTCTTCAAACGGCGCTCCTCGCGCTCCTCTTCTCCACAGTCGGTTTGCGCGGGAAGAGAAGATACATGTTCCCGCCTTGGCTGCCGGACGGACACTGCGCGCGGCGGGACGTATGCCCCATGTTGGCGCCTTTAATCTCACGCGGGAAGCAATCCCGCCTAAACCTTTAAGTCCTCCGGTCAGATGGCGCCCCCGGGAAAACATACGGCGCGTGCTCCTGTCACCGATTGGTCACTGACTGGGACCCCCTGTATCCTATTGGTCACATCCTTAAAATACTCATCACATTGCATAATAAATCATGCAAATGAGAGGGGATGCATGATTTATTATGCAATGTTGATGATAATTATGTTTTCATAATATTATATAATGATTATTTGAATAATGTTTAATTAAATCAGGATTTAGATTACGTTCCGTATCGATTGCAGTGATCGATATCGTAATCAAGGTATTATTTTTATTTTAATACATTATTATAATATCATAATAGGGAATAATGTCTTGGATAATACCTTCCCAAATGTGAAGGCCTACTTCAGTAGCTTTTGACAGCTTTATTTACGAAAAAGGCTTAAAAATGTCTTATTTACTAGAGCCTAGTGTTGTTTGTTAGAATCAACGGATGGATTTTGATTTGTTTTCATCAAACAGATTAGCATCTCTGAATTCTGTGAATGTTTTTCTGCTGGGAATGAAAATCTGTTGTTTTTCTGAACGAACAAGATTATTATTTCAGGATTCGGAGAAAAGTTTAAATGGAAACCCCAAAAATCTGCTCTTGTTTTTCTGAGTAGAAACGCTTGAGAGCTGGATCCATTGAACACGTCCCATCCGCTGAATTAACCCAGCTAAATTCAGGTTTGTGTTTGAGGATACTGGTGTCTTAGTTAAACAGAGCAGATGTTTGGTTATTCCTCAGTCACAGCAGCTGGAGACAGGCAGGATTTATCTCGTATCTCATTCATTCAGAAAAACAAAGGAGAATCTTTTTTTCCATCACAACTTTTCTCAGAATTCTGAGATAATGATATTGTTTATGCCGAAAGAAATCACAGATGAATTGTTTTGCATTAAAACAGAGCAAAATGTTGTCCTTAGGTGAATGCATTAGGCTTCCCTAAATTACAGGAAAGATTAATTAAAATAGAATAAATAATGGTTAGTAAAACTATTATTTGGCTATTTGTATTTTAAGGCTACTATGTTGTTGCACTGCGGGTTTTGAACGGTAGGGGAAGATGTTTCCCCGGCAGCGGAGAGCAGAAGGGTAATTCTAGAATTGTGTAACAGCGGGGTCAACAGCAGGGGGCAGCACTGTCTCCTATCACAAGAGATGTTGTGTATTTCTGTATTTGGCTGCATGCCGCTCATGTTCGTCCAAATGTTACACGACTCACTTCTGCCTGATACGGTGTCCCCATCGTTATAATGATGCCTGGTAGTTAAGTAGACAGGCAGATATGTGCTTGTTAAATAGTAAACTAGTCACTAACAAGAAGTAGTACTGATATTGGCGTGCATGTACCATGCACGCTAGCAAACACACACACACACACACACACACACACACACACACACACACACACACACACACACACACACACACACACACACACACACACACACACACACACACACACACACACACACAAAAAGTTGCTGCCTTATTGTTAATTGTTTGGGAGACGGTTGGGGGCAATTGCTCATGACGACCAATAGAAAACGACAGTGTTACCCCTTATGTCTTTTTTCATGACGACCAATAAAAAACGACAGTGTTACCCCTTATGTTTTTTTTCATGACGACCAATAAAAAACGACAGTGTTACCCCTTATGTTTTTTTTCATGACGACCAATAAAAAACGACAGTGTTACCCCTTATGTTTTTTTTCATGACGACCAATAAAAAACGACAGTGTTACCACTTATGTTTTTTTTCAAGACGACCAATAAAAAACAACAGTGTTACCCCTTATGTCTTTTTTCATGACGACCAATAAAAAACAACAGTGTTACCCCTTATGTTTTTTTTCATGACGACCAATAAAAAACAACAGTGTTACCCCTTATGTTTTTTTTCATGACGACCAATAAAAAACAAAAGTGTTACCCCTTTTTTTTTTTTTCATGACGACCAATAAAAAACAAAAGTGTTACCCCTTTTTTTTTTTTTCATGACGACCAATAAAAAACGACAGTGTTACCCCTTATGTTTTTTTCATGACGACCAATAAAAAACAACAGTGTTACCCCTTATGTTTTTTTTCATGACGACCAATAAAGAACGACAGTGTTACCCCTTATGTTTTTTTCCATGACGACCAATAAAAAACGACAGTGTTACCCCTTATGTTTTTTTTCATGACGACCAATAAAGAACGACAGTGTTACCCCATATGTTTTTTTTCATGACGACCAATAAAAAACGACAGTGTTACCCCTTATGTTTTTTTTCATGACGACCAATAAAAAACGACAGTGTTACCCCTTGTTTTTTTTCATGACGACCAATAAAAAACGACAGTGTTACCCCTTATGTTTTTTTTCATGACGAACAATAAAAAACAACTGTGTTACCCCTTATGTTTTTTTTCATGACGACCAATAAAAAACAACAGTGTTACCCCTTGTGTTTTTTTTCATGACGAGCAATAAAAAACAACAGTGTTACCCCTTATGTTTTTTTCATGACGAGAAATAAAAAACGACAGTGTTACCCCTTATGTTTTTTTTCATGACGACCAATAAAAAACGACAGTGTTAGCCCTTATGTTTTTTTTCATGACGACCAATAAAAAACGACAGTGTTACCCCTTATGTTTTTTTTCATGACGACTAATAAAAAACGACAGTGTTACCCCTTATGTCTTTTTTCATGACGACCAATAAAAAACCACAGTGTTACCCCTTATGTTTTTTTTCATGACGACCAATAAAAAACCACAGTGTTACCCCTTATGTTTTTTTTCATGACGACCAATAAAAAACCACAGTGTTACCCCTTATGTTTTTTTTCATGACGGCCAATAAAAAACGACAGTGTTACCCCTTATGTTTTTTTTCATGACGACCAATAAAAAACGACAGTGTTACCCCTTATGTTTTTTTTCATGACGACCAATAAAAAACGACAGTGTTACCCCTTATGTTTTTTTTCATGACGACCAATAAAAAACGACAGTGTTACCACTTATGTTTTTTTTCAAGACGACCAATAAAAAACAACAGTGTTACCCCTTATGTCTTTTTTCATGACGACCAATAAAAAACAACAGTGTTACCCCTTATGTTTTTTTTCATGACGACCAATAAAAAACAACAGTGTTACCCCTTATGTTTTTTTTCATGACGACCAATAAAAAACAAAAGTGTTACCCCTTTTTTTTTTTTTCATGACGACCAATAAAAAACAAAAGTGTTACCCCTTTTTTTTTTTTTCATGACGACCAATAAAAAACGACAGTGTTACCCCTTATGTTTTTTTCATGACGACCAATAAAAAACAACAGTGTTACCCCTTATGTTTTTTTTCATGACGACCAATAAAGAACGACAGTGTTACCCCTTATGTTTTTTTCCATGACGACCAATAAAAAACGACAGTGTTACCCCTTATGTTTTTTTTCATGACGACCAATAAAGAACGACAGTGTTACCCCATATGTTTTTTTTCATGACGACCAATAAAAAACGACAGTGTTACCCCTTATGTTTTTTTTCATGACGACCAATAAAAAACGACAGTGTTACCCCTTATGTTTTTTTTCATGACGACCAATAAAAAACGACAGTGTTACCCCTTATGTTTTTTTTCATGACGAACAATAAAAAACAACTGTGTTACCCCTTATGTTTTTTTTCATGACGACCAATAAAAAACAACAGTGTTACCCCTTGTGTTTTTTTTCATGACGAGCAATAAAAAACAACAGTGTTACCCCTTATGTTTTTTTCATGACGAGAAATAAAAAACGACAGTGTTACCCCTTATGTTTTTTTTCATGACGACCAATAAAAAACGACAGTGTTAGCCCTTATGTTTTTTTTCATGACGACCAATAAAAAACGACAGTGTTACCCCTTATGTTTTTTTTCATGACGACTAATAAAAAACGACAGTGTTACCCCTTATGTCTTTTTTCATGACGACCAATAAAAAACCACAGTGTTACCCCTTATGTTTTTTTTCATGACGACCAATAAAAAACCACAGTGTTACCCCTTATGTTTTTTTTCATGACGACCAATAAAAAACCACAGTGTTACCCCTTATGTTTTTTTTCATGACGGCCAATAAAAAACGACAGTGTTACCCCTTATGTTTTTTTTCATGACGACCAATAAAAAACGACAGTGTTACCCCTTATGTTTTTTTTCATGACGACCAATAAAAAACGACAGTGTTACCCCTTATGTTTTTTTTCATGACGAGCAATAAAAAACAACAGTGTTACCCCTTATGTTTTTTTTTTTATGACGAGAAATAAAAAACGACAGTGTTACCCCTTATGTTTTTTTCATGATGACCAAAAAAAAACGACAGTGTTACCCCTTATGTTTTTTTTCATGACGACCAAAAAAAAACGACAGTGTTACCCCTTATGTTTTTTTTCATGACGACCAATAAAAAACGACAGTGTTACCCCTTATGTTTTTTTTCATGACGACAAAAAAAAACGACAGTGTTACCCCTTATGTTTTTTTCATGACGAGAAATAAAAAACGACAGTGTTACCCCTTATGTTTTTTTTCATGACGACCAATAAAAAACGACAGTGTTACCCCTTATGTTTTTTTTCATGACGACCAATAAAAAACGACAATGTTACCCCTTATGTTTTTTTTCATGACGACCAATAAAAAACAACAGTGTTACCCCTTATGTTTTTTTTCATGACGACCAATAAAAAACGACAATGTTACCCCTTATGTTTTTTTTCATGACGACCAATAAAAAACGACAGTGTTACCCCTTATGTTTTTTTTCATGACGACCAATAAAAAACAACAGTGTTACCCCTTATGTTTTTTTTCATGACGAGAAATAAAAAACGACAGTGTTACCCCTTATGTTTTTTTTCATGACGAGAAATAAAAAACGACAGTGTTACCCCTTATGTTTTTTTTCATGACGACGAATAAAAAACGACAGTGTTACCCCTTATGTCTTTTTTCATGACGACCAATAAAAAACGACAGTGTTAACCCTTATGTTTTTTTTCATGACGACCAATAAAAAACTACAGTGTTACCCCTTATGTTTTTTTTCATGACGACCAATAAAAAACAACAGTGTTACCCCTTGTGTTTTTTTTCATGACGAGCAATAAAAAACAACAGTGTTACCCCTTATGTTTTTTTCATGACGAGAAATAAAAAACGACAGTGTTACCCCTTATGTTTTTTTTCATGACGACCAATAAAAAACGACAGTGTTAGCCCTTATGTTTTTTTTCATGACGACCAATAAAAAACGACAGTGTTACCCCTTATGTTTTTTTTCATGACGACTAATAAAAAACGACAGTGTTACCCCTTATGTCTTTTTTCATGACGACCAATAAAAAACGACAGTGTTACCCCTTATGTTTTTTTTCATGACGACCAATAAAAAACGACAGTGTTACCCCTTATGTTTTTTTTCATGACGGCCAATAAAAAACGACAGTGTTACCCCTTATGTTTTTTTTCATGACGACCAATAAAAAACGACAGTGTTACCCCTTATGTTTTTTTTCATGACGAGCAATAAAAAACAACAGTGTTACCCCTTATGTTTTTTTTTTTTATGACGAGAAATAAAAAACGACAGTGTTACCCCTTATGTTTTTTTCATGATGACCAAAAAAAAACGACAGTGTTACCCCTTATGTTTTTTTCATGACGAGAAATAAAAAACGACAGTGTTACCCCTTATGTTTTTTTTCATGACGACCAATAAAAAACGACAGTGTTACCCCTTATGTTTTTTTTCATGACGACCAATAAAAAACGACAATGTTACCCCTTATGTTTTTTTTCATGACGACCAATAAAAAACAACAGTGTTACCCCTTATGTTTTTTTTCATGACGAGAAATAAAAAACGACAGTGTTACCCCTTATGTCTTTTTTCATGACGACCAATAAAAAACGACAGTGTTACCCCTTATGTTTTTTTTCATGACGACCAATAAAAAACTACAGTGTTACCCCTTATGTTTTTTTTCATTACGACCAATAAAAAACAACAGTGTTACCCCTTATGTTTTTTTTCATGACGAGCAATAAAAAACAACAGTGTTACTCCTTATGTCTTTTTTCATGACGACCAATAAAAAAACTACAGTGTTACCCCTTATGTTTTTTTTCATGACGACCAATAAATAACGACAGTGTTACGGGGATCCGACCCTAAACTGTTTAGAGTGTTAACCTCCGAACTTATCAATGCACCATCAAGACACTGAATAAAGAGAACACAATGGTTATACTTGACTTTATAATGCGCATGAAATAGAGTTAAGAGTCTTCCAACAGAGGACATCAACCTGACTTGAACCCCGGTCTCCAGGGGGTTAGCTCCCAGCTCTCTCCACTTCCCACTGAGATTTGTGAAATAGTTATTTCTGAGGTTATATATGACCCTTATGTTTTTTTTCATGACGAGAAATAAAAAACGACAGTGTTACCCCTTATGTTTTTTTTCATGACGACCAATAAAAAACGACAGTGTTACCCCTTATGTTTTTTTTCATGACGACCAATAAAAAACGACAGTGTTACCCCTTATGTTTTTTTTCATGACGACCAATAAAAAACGACAGTGTTACCCCTTATGTTTTTTTTCATGACGAGAAATAAAAAACGACAGTGTTACCCCTTATGTTTTTTTCATGACGAGAAATAAAAAACGACAGTGTTACCCCTTATGTTTTTTTTCATGACGACCAATAAAAAACTACAGTGTTACCCCTTGTGTTTTTTTTCATGACGACCAATAAAAAACAACAGTGTTACCCCTTGTGTTTTTTTTCATGACGAGCAATAAAAAACAACAGTGTTACCCCTTATGTTTTTTTCATGACGACCAATAAAAAACTACAGTGTTACCCCTTATGTTTTTTTTCATGACGACCAATAAAAAACGACAGTGTTAGCCCTTATGTTTTTTTTCATGACGACCAATAAAAAACGACAGTGTTACCCCTTATGTTTTTTTTCATGACGACTAATAAAAAACGACAGTGTTACCCCTTATGTCTTTTTTCATGACGACCAATAAAAAACGACAGTGTTGCCCCTTATGTTTTTTTTCATGACGACCAATAAAAAACCACAGTGTTACCCCTTATGTTTTTTTTCATGACGACCAATAAAAAACCACAGTGTTACCCCTTATGTTTTTTTTCATGACGGCCAATAAAAAACGACAGTGTTACCCCTTATGTTTTTTTTCATGACGACCAATAAAAAACGACAGTGTTACCCCTTATGTTTTTTTCATGACGAGCAATAAAAAACAACAGTGTTACCCCTTATGTTTTTTTTTTTATGACGAGAAATAAAAAACGACAGTGTTACCCCTTATGTTTTTTTCATGATGACCAAAAAAAAACGACAGTGTTACCCCTTATGTTTTTTTTCATGACGACCAATAAAAAACAACAGTGTTACCCCTTATGTTTTTTTTCATGACGCGAAATAAAAAACGACAGTGTTAACCCTTATGTTTTTTTTCATGACGAGAAATAAAAAACGACAGTGTTACCCCTTATGTTTTTTTTCATGACGACGAATAAAAAACGACAGTGTTACCCCTTATGTCTTTTTTCATGACGACCAATAAAAAACGACAGTGTTACCCCTTATGTTTTTTTTCATGACGACCAATAAAAAACTACAGTGTTACCCCTTATGTTTTTTTTCATGACGACCAATAAAAAACAACAGTGTTACCCCTTGTGTTTTTTTTCATGACGACCAATAAAAAACGACAGTGTTACCCCTTATGTTTTTTTTCATGACGACCAATAAAAAACCACAGTGTTACCCCTTATGTTTTTTTTCATGACGACCAATAAAAAACGACAGTGTTACCCCTTATGTTTTTTTTCATGACGAGCAATAAAAAACAACAGTGTTACCCCTTATGTTTTTTTTCATGACGAGAAATAAAAAACGACAGTGTTACCCCTTATGTCTTTTTTCATGACGACCAATAAAAAACGACAGTGTTACCCCTTATGTTTTTTTTCATGACGACCAATAAAAAACTACAGTGTTACCCCTTATGTTTTTTTTCATTACGACCAATAAAAAACAACAGTGTTACCCCTTATGTTTTTTTTCATGACGAGCAATAAAAAACAACAGTGTTACTCCTTATGTCTTTTTTCATGACGACCAATAAAAAAACTACAGTGTTACCCCTTATGTTTTTTTTCATGACGACCAATAAATAACGACAGTGTTATCCCTTATGTTTTTTTTCATGACGAGAAATAAAAAACGACAGTGTTACCCCTTATGTCTTTTTTCATGACGACCAATAAAAAACGACAGTGTTACCCCTTATGTTTTTTTTCATGACGACCAATAAAAAACTACAGTGTTACCCCTTATGTTTTTTTTCATTACGACCAATAAAAAACAACAGTGTTACCCCTTATGTTTTTTTTCATGACGAGCAATAAAAAACAACAGTGTTACTCCTTATGTCTTTTTTCATGACGACCAATAAAAAAACTACAGTGTTACCCCTTATGTTTTTTTTCATGACGACCAATAAATAACGACAGTGTTACGGGGATCCGACCCTAAACTGTTTAGAGTGTTAACCTCCGAACTTATCAATGCACCATCAAGACACTGAATAAAGAGAACACAATGGTTATACTTGACTTTATAATGCGCATGAAATAGAGTTAAGAGTCTTCCAACAGAGGACATCAACCTGACTTGAACCCCGGTCTCCAGGGGGTTAGCTCCCAGCTCTCTCCACTTCCCACTGAGATTTGTGAAATAGTTATTTCTGAGGTTATATATGACCCTTATGTTTTTTTTCATGACGAGAAATAAAAAACGACAGTGTTACCCCTTATGTTTTTTTTCATGACGACCAATAAAAAACGACAGTGTTACCCCTTATGTTTTTTTTCATGACGACCAATAAAAAACGACAGTGTTACCCCTTATGTTTTTTTTCATGACGACCAATAAAAAACGACAGTGTTACCCCTTATGTTTTTTTTCATGACGAGAAATAAAAAACGACAGTGTTACCCCTTATGTTTTTTTTCATGACGAGAAATAAAAAACGACAGTGTTACCCCTTATGTTTTTTTTCATGACGACCAATAAAAAACTACAGTGTTACCCCTTGTGTTTTTTTTCATGACGACCAATAAAAAACAACAGTGTTACCCCTTGTGTTTTTTTTCATGACGAGCAATAAAAAACAACAGTGTTACCCCTTATGTTTTTTTCATGACGACCAATAAAAAACTACAGTGTTACCCCTTATGTTTTTTTTCATGACGACCAATAAAAAACGACAGTGTTAGCCCTTATGTTTTTTTTCATGACGACCAATAAAAAACGACAGTGTTACCCCTTATGTTTTTTTTCATGACGACTAATAAAAAACGACAGTGTTACCCCTTATGTCTTTTTTCATGACGACCAATAAAAAACGACAGTGTTGCCCCTTATGTTTTTTTTCATGACGACCAATAAAAAACCACAGTGTTACCCCTTATGTTTTTTTCATGACGACCAATAAAAAACCACAGTGTTACCCCTTATGTTTTTTTTCATGACGGCCAATAAAAAACGACAGTGTTACCCCTTATGTTTTTTTTCATGACGACCAATAAAAAACGACAGTGTTACCCCTTATGTTTTTTTCATGACGAGCAATAAAAAACAACAGTGTTACCCCTTATGTTTTTTTTTTTTATGACGAGAAATAAAAAACGACAGTGTTACCCCTTATGTTTTTTTCATGATGACCAAAAAAAAACGACAGTGTTACCCCTTATGTTTTTTTTCATGACGACCAATAAAAAACAACAGTGTTACCCCTTATGTTTTTTTTCATGACGCGAAATAAAAAACGACAGTGTTAACCCTTATGTTTTTTTTCATGACGAGAAATAAAAAACGACAGTGTTACCCCTTATGTTTTTTTTCATGACGACGAATAAAAAACGACAGTGTTACCCCTTATGTCTTTTTTCATGACGACCAATAAAAAACGACAGTGTTACCCCTTATGTTTTTTTTCATGACGACCAATAAAAAACTACAGTGTTACCCCTTATGTTTTTTTTCATGACGACCAATAAAAAACAACAGTGTTACCCCTTGTGTTTTTTTTCATGACGACCAATAAAAAACGACAGTGTTACCCCTTATGTTTTTTTTCATGACGACCAATAAAAAACCACAGTGTTACCCCTTATGTTTTTTTTCATGACGACCAATAAAAAACGACAGTGTTACCCCTTATGTTTTTTTTCATGACGAGCAATAAAAAACAACAGTGTTACCCCTTATGTTTTTTTTTTTTATGACGAGAAATAAAAAACGACAGTGTTACCCCTTATGTTTTTTTCATGATGACCAAAAAAAAACGACAGTGTTACCCCTTATGTTTTTTTTCATGACGGCCAATAAAAAACGACAGTGTTACCCCTTATGTTTTTTTTCATGACGACCAATAAAAAACGACAGTGTTACCCCTTATGTTTTTTTTCATGACGAGCAATAAAAAACAACAGTGTTACCCCTTATGTTTTTTTTTTTTATGACGAGAAATAAAAAACGACAGTGTTACCCCTTATGTTTTTTTCATGATGACCAAAAAAAAAACGACAGTGTTACCCCTTATGTTTTTTTCATGACGAGAAATAAAAAACGACAGTGTTACCCCTTATGTTTTTTTTCATGACGACCAATAAAAAACGACAGTGTTACCCCTTATGTTTTTTTTCATGACGACCAATAAAAAACGACAATGTTACCCCTTATGTTTTTTTTCATGACGACCAATAAAAAACAACAGTGTTACCCCTTATGTTTTTTTTCATGACGAGAAATAAAAAACGACAGTGTTACCCCTTATGTCTTTTTTCATGACGACCAATAAAAAACGACAGTGTTACCCCTTATGTTTTTTTTCATGACGACCAATAAAAAACTACAGTGTTACCCCTTATGTTTTTTTTCATTACGACCAATAAAAAACAACAGTGTTACCCCTTATGTTTTTTTTCATGACGAGCAATAAAAAACAACAGTGTTACTCCTTATGTCTTTTTTCATGACGACCAATAAAAAAACTACAGTGTTACCCCTTAGGTTTTTTTTCATGACGACCAATAAATAACAACAGTGTTACGGGGATCCGACCCTAAACTGTTTAGAGTGTTAACCTCCGAACTTATCAATGCACCATCAAGACACTGAATAAAGAGAACACAATGGTTATACTTGACTTTATAATGCGCATGAAATAGAGTTAAGAGTCTTCCAACAGAGGACATCAACCTGACTTGAACCCCGGTCTCCAGGGGGTTAGCTCCCAGCTCTCTCCACTTCCCACTGAGATTTGTGAAATAGTTATTTCTGAGGTTATATATGACCCTTATGTTTTTTTTCATGACGAGAAATAAAAAACGACAGTGTTACCCCTTATGTTTTTTTTCATGACGACCAATAAAAAACGACAGTGTTACCCCTTATGTTTTTTTTCATGACGACCAATAAAAAACGACAGTGTTACCCCTTATGTTTTTTTTCATGACGACCAATAAAAAACGACAGTGTTACCCCTTATGTTTTTTTTCATGACGAGAAATAAAAAACGACAGTGTTACCCCTTATGTTTTTTTTCATGACGAGAAATAAAAAACGACAGTGTTACCCCTTATGTTTTTTTTCATGACGACCAATAAAAAACTACAGTGTTACCCCTTATGTTTTTTTTCATGACGACCAATAAAAAACAACAGTGTTACCCCTTGTGTTTTTTTTCATGACGAGCAATAAAAAACAACAGTGTTACCCCTTATGTTTTTTTCATGACGACCAATAAAAAACTACAGTGTTACCCCTTATGTTTTTTTTCATGACGACCAATAAAAAACGACAGTGTTAGCCCTTATGTTTTTTTTCATGACGACCAATAAAAAACGACAGTGTTACCCCTTATGTTTTTTTTCATGACGACTAATAAAAAACGACAGTGTTACCCCTTATGTCTTTTTTCATGACGACCAATAAAAAACGACAGTGTTGCCCCTTATGTTTTTTTTCATGACGACCAATAAAAAACCACAGTGTTACCCCTTATGTTTTTTTTCATGACGACCAATAAAAAACCACAGTGTTACCCCTTATGTTTTTTTTCATGACGACCAATAAAAAACGACAGTGTTACCCCTTATGTTTTTTTTCATGACGGCCAATAAAAAACGACAGTGTTACCCCTTATGTTTTTTTTCATGACGACCAATAAAAAACGACAGTGTTACCCCTTATGTTTTTTTCATGACGAGCAATAAAAAACAACAGTGTTACCCCTTATGTTTTTTTTTTTTATGACGAGAAATAAAAAACGACAGTGTTACCCCTTATGTTTTTTTCATGATGACCAAAAAAAAACGACAGTGTTACCCCTTATGTTTTTTTTCATGACGACCAATAAAAAACAACAGTGTTACCCCTTATGTTTTTTTTCATGACGCGAAATAAAAAACGACAGTGTTAACCCTTATGTTTTTTTTCATGACGAGAAATAAAAAACGACAGTGTTACCCCTTATGTTTTTTTTCATGACGACGAATAAAAAACGACAGTGTTACCCCTTATGTCTTTTTTCATGACGACCAATAAAAAACGACAGTGTTACCCCTTATGTTTTTTTTCATGACGACCAATAAAAAACTACAGTGTTACCCCTTATGTTTTTTTTCATGACGACCAATAAAAAACAACAGTGTTACCCCTTGTGTTTTTTTTCATGACGACCAATAAAAAACAACAGTGTTACCCCTTATGTTTTTTTTCATGACGACCAAAAAAAAACGACAGTGTTACCCCTTATGTTTTTTTCATGACGAGAAATAAAAAACGACAGTGTTACCCCTTATGTTTTTTTTCATGACGACCAATAAAAAACGACAGTGTTACCCCTTATGTTTTTTTTCATGACGACCAATAAAAAACGGCAATGTTACCCCTTATGTTTTTTTTTTTCATGACGACCAATAAAAAACAACAGTGTTACCCCTTATGTTTTTTTTCATGACGAGAAATAAAAAACGACAGTGTTACCCCTTATGTTTTTTTTCATGACGAGAAATAAAAAACGACAGTGTTACCCCTTATGTCTTTTTTCATGACGACCAATAAAAAACGACAGTGTTACCCCTTATGTTTTTTTTCATGACGACCAATAAAAAACTACAGTGTTACCCCTTATGTTTTTTTTCATTACGACCAATAAAAAACAACAGTGTTACCCCTTATGTTTTTTTTCATGACGAGCAATAAAAAACAACAGTGTTACTCCTTATGTCTTTTTTCATGACGACCAATAAAAAAACTACAGTGTTACCCCTTAGGTTTTTTTTCATGACGAGAAATAAAAAACGACAGTGTTACCCCTTATGTTTTTTTTCATGACGACCAATAAAAAACTACAGTGTTACCCCTTATGTTTTTTTTCATGACGACCAATAAAAAACAACAGTGTTACCCCTTGTGTTTTTTTTCATGACGAGCAATAAAAAACAACAGTGTTACCCCTTATGTTTTTTTCATGACGAGAAATAAAAAACGACAGTGTTACCCCTTATGTTTTTTTTCATGACGACCAATAAAAAACGACAGTGTTAGCCCTTATGTTTTTTTTCATGACGACCAATAAAAAACGACAGTGTTACCCCTTATGTTTTTTTTCATGACGACTAATAAAAAACGACAGTGTTACCCCTTATGTCTTTTTTCATGACGACCAATAAAAAACGACAGTGTTACCCCTTATGTTTTTTTTCATGACGACCAATAAAAAACCACAGTGTTACCCCTTATGTTTTTTTTCATGACGACCAATAAAAAACCACAGTGTTACCCCTTATGTTTTTTTTCATGACGACCAATAAAAAACGACAGTGTTACCCCTTATGTTTTTTTTCATGACGGCCAATAAAAAACGACAGTGTTACCCCTTATGTTTTTTTTCATGACGACCAATAAAAAACGACAGTGTTACCCCTTATGTTTTTTTCATGACGAGCAATAAAAAACAACAGTGTTACCCCTTATGTTTTTTTTTTTTATGACGAGAAATAAAAAACGACAGTGTTACCCCTTATGTTTTTTTTCATGACGACCAATAAAAAACTACAGTGTTACCCCTTATGTTTTTTTTCATGACGACCAATTAAAAACGACAGTGTTACCCCTTATGTTTTTTTTCATGACGACCAATAAAAAAAATACCGTTACCCCTTGATCGTTTTTGCGGGGATCCGAACCTAAACTGTTTAGAGTGTTAACCTCTGAAATTATCAATGCACCATGAAGACACTGATTAAATTGAACACAATGGTTATACATGACTTTATAATGCGCATGAAATAGAGTTAAGAGTCTTCCAACAGAGGACATCAACCGGACTTGAACCCCGGTCTCCAGGGGGTTAGCTCCCAGCTCTCTCCACTTCCCACTGAGATTTGTGAAATAGTTATTTCTGAGGTTATATATGACCCTTATGTTTTTTTTCATGACGACCAAAAAAAAACGACAGTGTTACCCCTTATGTTTTTTTCATGACGAGAAATAAAAAACGACAGTGTTACCCCTTATGTTTTTTTTCATGACGAGAAATAAAAAACGACAGTGATACCCCTTATGTCTTTTTTCATGACGACCAATAAAAAACGACAGTGTTACCCCTTATGTTTTTTTTCATGACGACCAATAAAAAAATACAGTGTTACCCCTTATGTTTTTTTTCATGACGACCAATAAAAAACAACAGTGTTACCCCTAATGTTTTTTTTCATGACGAGCAATAAAAAACAACAGTGTTACCCCTTGTCATGATATGTATAAATGCAGATCATGTGTAAGCCACTGGTGGCGCTAGAGTTGAATAAACTACCACAAGGTGTTTGAAACAAGACAACAGAAACAGAAAGAATATTTCGATCAAGGAGCCAGAGCACTCCAGAAACTTGAGGTTGGCGACAATGTCAGAATCTGGCAGGAAGGATTATGGAATCCAGCCCAGGTAACGGGACTTTCTGACCAGCCAAGATCATATGTAGTCCAGACACCTGGGGGACAAGTATACAGAAGAAACAGAAAGTATCTGATGCAGTCCAAGGAACTGAGTAACACACTAAAGGACACCAACAAACAAGATGTGACTCAACAGGATGTGCATGACAGTACAGAGCATGAAATGGACATTCAAAAGAAAACATCAAGAAGTAATTCTAGTCCTACAAAGCTTTCAAGTCTACCTGTTACAACAGCAAGTGGACGAATTGTCTCAAAGCCAAGAAGATTCATCGAGGAGTACTAGGATTATTATTATTATTATTATTTTTATTTTTTTCATGTTTGAGCAGTTGTTTAGCATAAAAAAAAAAAAAAAAAAAAAAAAAAAGGAAAATAAAGAGGATGTCATGATATGTATAAATGCAGATCATGTGTAAGCCACTGGTGGCGCTAGAGTTGAATAAACTACCACAAGATGGTTGCAACAGCAGGCTGAGTGGTGTGTCTGTTTACTTTAGATAAGCAACATAACACCCCTTATGTTTTTTTCATGACGACCAATAAAAAACGACAGTGTTACCCCTTATGTTTTTTTTCATGACGAACAATAAAAAACAACAGTGTTACCCCTTATGTTTTTTTTCATGACGAGCAATAAAAAACAACAGTGTTACCCCTTATGTTTTTTTCATGACGACCAATAAAAAAAATAGCGTTACCCCTTGATCGTTTTTGCGGGGATCCGAACCTAAACTGTTTAGAGTGTTAACCTCCGAACTTATCAATGCACCATCAAGACACTGAATAAAGTGAACACAATGGTTATACTTGACTTTATAATGCGCATGAAATAGAGTCAAGAGTCTACCAACAGAGGACATCAACCGGACTTGAACCCCGGTCTCCAGGGGGTTAGCTCCCAGCTCTCTCCACTTCCCACTGAGATTTGTGAAATAGTTATTTCTGAGGTTATATATGACCCTTATGTTTTTTTTCATGACGAGAAATAAAAAACGACAGTGTTACCCCTTATGTTTTTTTTCATGACGACCAATAAAAAATGACAGTGTTACCCCTTATGTTTTTTTTCATGACGACCAATAAAAAACGACAGTGTTACCCCTTATGTTTTTTTTCATGACGACCAATAAAAAACGACAGTGTTACCCCTTATGTTTTTTTTCATGACGAGAAATAAAAAACGACAGTGTTACCCCTTATGTTTTTTTTCATGACGAGAAATAAAAAACGACGGTGTTACCCCTTATGTTTTTTTTCATGACGACCAATAAAAAACGACGGTGTTACCCCTTATGTCTTTTTTCATGACGACCAATAAAAAACGACAGTGTTACCCCTTATGTTTTTTTTCATGACGAGCAATAAAAAACAACAGTGTTACCCCTTATGTTTTTTTCATGACGACCAATAAAAAACGACAGTGTTACCCCTTATGTTTTTTTTCATGACGAACAATAAAAAACGACAGTGTTACCCCTTATGTTTTTTTTCATGACGAGCAATAAAAAACAACAGTGTTACCCCTTATGTTTTTTTCATGACGACCAATAAAAAAAAAAGCGTTACCCCTTGATCGTTTTTGCGGGGATCCGAACCTAAATTGTTTAGAGTTTTAACCTCCGAACTTATCAATGCACCATCAAGACACTGAATTAAGTGAACACAATGGTTATACTTGACTTTATAATGCGCATGAAATAGAGTCAAGAGTCTACCAACAGAGGACATCAACCGGACTTGAACCCCGGTCTCCAGGGGGTTAGCTCCCAGCTCTCTCCACTTCCCACTGAGATTTGTGAAATAGTTATTTCTGAGGTTATATATGACCCTTATGTTTTTTTTCATGACGAGAAATAAAAAACGACAGTGTTACCCCTTATGTTTTTTTTCACGACGACCAATAAAAAACGACAGTGTTACCCCTTATGTTTTTTTTCATGACGACCAATAAAAAACGACAGTGTTACCCCTTATGTTTTTTTTCATGACGACCAATAAAAAACGACAGTGTTACCCCTTATGTTTTTTTTCATGACGAGAAATAAAAAACGACAGTGTTACCCCTTATGTTTTTTTTCATGACGAGAAATAAAAAACGACAGTGTTACCCCTTATGTTTTTTTTCATGACGACCAATAAAAAACGACAGTGTTACCCCTTATGTCTTTTTTCATGACGACCAATAAAAAACGACAGTGTTACCCCTTATGTTTTTTTTCATGACGACCAATAAAAAACAACAGTGTTACCCCTCATGTTTTTTTTCATGACGAGAAATAAAAAACGACAGTGTTACCCCTCATGTTTTTTTTCATGACGACCAATAAAAAACGACAGTGTTACCCCTTATGTTTTTTTTCATGACGACCAATAAAAAACGACAGTGTTACCCCTTATGTCTTTTTTCATGACGACCAATAAAAAACGACAGTGTTACCCCTTATGCTTTTTTACATGACGACCAACAAAAAACTACAGTGTTACCCCGTATGTTTTTTTTCATGACGAGCAATAAAAAACAACAGTGTTACCCCTTATGTTTTTTTCATGATGACCAATAAAAAACGACAGTGTTACCCCTTATGTTTTTTTTCATGACGACCAATAAAAAACGACAGTGTTACCCCTTATGCTTTTTTACATGACGACCAATAAAAAACTACAGTGTTACCCCGTATGTTTTTTTTCATGACGAGCAATAAAAAACAACAGTGTTACCCCTTATGTTTTTTTCATGACGACCAATAAAAAACGACAGTGTTACCCCTTATGTTTTTTTTCATGACGACCAATAAAAAACGACAGTGTTACCCCTTATGTTTTTTTTCATGACGAGCAATAAAAAACAACAGTGTTACCCCTTATGTTTTTTTTCATGACGAGCAATAAAAAACAACAGTGTTACCCCTTATGTTTTTTTTCATGACGAGCAATAAAAAACAACAGTGTTACCCCTTATGTTTTTTTTCATGACGAGCAATAAAAAACAACAGTGTTACCCCTTATGTTTTTTTCATGACGACCAATAAAAAACGACAGTGTTACCCCTTATGTTTTTTTTCATGACGACCAATAAAAAAAAAAGCTTTACCCCTTGTTCGTTTTTGCGGGGATCCGAACCTAAACTGTTTAGAGTTTTAACCTCCGAACTTATCAATGCACCATCAAGACACTGAATAAAGTAAACACAATGGTTATACTTGACTTTATAATGCGCATGAAATAGAGTCAAGAGTCTTCCAACAGAGGACATCAACCGGACTTGAACCCCGGTCTCCAGGGGGTTAGCTCCCAGCTCTCTCCACTTCCCACTGAGATTTGTGCGATAGTTATTTCTGAGGTTATATATGACCCTTATGTTTTTTTTCATGACGAGAAATAAAAAACGACAGTGTTACCCCTTATGTTTTTTTTCATGACGACCAATAAAAAACGACAGTGTTACCCCTTATGTTTTTTTTCATGACGACCAATAAAAAACGACAGTGTTACCCCTTATGTTTTTTTTCATGACGACCAATAAAAAACGACAGTGTTACCCCTTATGTTTTTTTTCATGACGAGAAATAAAAAACGACAGTGTTACCCCTTATGTTTTTTTTCATGACGACCAATAAAAAACGACAGTGTTACCCCTTATGTCTTTTTTCATGACGACCAATAAAAAACGACAGTGTTACCCCTTATGTTTTTTTTCATGACGACCAATAAAAAACAACAGTGTTACCGCTTATGTTTTTTTTCATGACGAGAAATAAAAAACGACAGTGTTACCCCTTATGTTTTTTTTCATGACGACCAATAAAAAACGACAGTGTTACCCCTTATGTCTTTTTTCATGACGACCAATAAAAAACGACAGTGTTACCCCTTATGCTTTTTTACATGACGACCAACAAAAAACTACAGTGTTACCCCGTATGTTTTTTTTCATGACGAGCAATAAAAAACAACAGTGTTACCCCTTATGTTTTTTTCATGATGACCAATAAAAAACGACAGTGTTACCCCTTATGTTTTTTTTCATGACGACCAATAAAAAAAAATGCGTTACCCCTTGTTCGTTTTTGCGGGGATCCGAACCTAAACTGTTTAGAGTGTTAACCTCCGAACTTATCAATGCACCATCAAGACACTGAATAAAGTGAACACAATGGTTATACTTGACTTTATAATGCGCATGAAATAGAGTCAAGAGTCTTCCAACAGAGGACATCAACCGGACTTGAACCCCGGTCTCCAGGGGGTTAGCTCCCAGCTCTCTCCACTTCCCACTGAGATTTGTGAAATAGTTATTTCTGAGGTTATATATGACCCTTATGTTTTTTTTCATGACGAGAAATAAAAAACGACAGTGTTACCCCTTATGTTTTTTTTCATGACGACCAATAAAAAACGACAGTGTTACCCCTTATGTTTTTTTTCATGACGACCAATAAAAAACGACAGTGTTACCCCTTATGTTTTTTTTCATGACGACCAATAAAAAACGACAGTGTTACCCCTTATGTTTTTTTTCATGACGACCAATAAAAAACGACAGTGTTACCCCTTATGTTTTTTTTCATGACGACCAATAAAAAACGACAGTGTTACCCCTTATGTTTTTTTTCATGACGAGAAATAAAAAACGACCGTGTTACCCCTTATGTTTTTTTTCATGACGACCAATAAAAAACGACAGTGTTACCCCTTATGTCTTTTTTCATGACGACCAATAAAAAACGACAGTGTTACCCCCTATGTTTTTTTTCATGACGACCAATAAAAAACGACAGTGTTACCCCTTATGTTTTTTTTCATGACGACCAATAAAAAACAACAGTGTTACCCCTTATGTTTTTTTTCATGACGAGCAATAAAAAACAACAGTGTTACCCCTTATGTTTTTTTCATGACGACCAATAAAAAACGACAGTGTTACCCCTCATGTTTTTTTTCATGACGAGAAATAAAAAACGACAGTGTTACCCCTTATGTTTTTTTTCATGACGACCAATAAAAAACGACAGTGTTACCCCTTATGTTTTTTTTCATGACGACCAATAAAAAACGACAGTGTTACCCCTTATGTTTTTTTTCATGACGAGAAATAAAAAACGACCGTGTTACCCCTTATGTTTTTTTTCATGACGACCAATAAAAAACGACAGTGTTACCCCTTATGTCTTTTTTCATGACGACCAATAAAAAACGACAGTGTTACCCCCTATGTTTTTTTTCATGACGACCAATAAAAAACGACAGTGTTACCCCCTATGTTTTTTTTCATGACGACCAATAAAAAACGACAGTGTTACCCCTTATGTTTTTTTTCATGACGACCAATAAAAAACAACAGTGTTACCCCTTATGTTTTTTTTCATGACGAGCAATAAAAAACAACAGTGTTAACCCTTATGTTTTTTTCATGACGACCAATAAAAAACGACAGTGTTACCCCTTATGTTTTTTTTCATGACGAGAAATAAAAAACGACCGTGTTACCCCTTATGTTTTTTTTCATGACGACCAATAAAAAACGACAGTGTTACCCCTTATGTCTTTTTTCATGACGACCAATAAAAAACGACAGTGTTACCCCCTATGTTTTTTTTCATGACGACCAATAAAAAACGACAGTGTTACCCCTTATGTTTTTTTTCATGACGAGCAATAAAAAACAATAGTGTTACCCCTTATGTTATTTTTCATGACGACCAATAAAAAAAAATGCTTTACCCCTTCAACGTTTTTTCGGGGATCCGAACCTAAACTATTTAGAGTGTTAACCTCCGAACTTATCAATGCACCATCAAGACACAGAATAAAGTGAACACAATGGTTATACTTGACTTTATAATTCGCATGAAATAGAGTTAAGAGTCTTCCAACAGAGGACATCAACCCCGGTCTCCAGGGGGTTAGCTCCCAGCTCTCTCCACTTCCCACTGAGATTTGTGAAATAGTTATTTCTGAGGTTATATATGACCCTTATGTTTTTTTTCATGACGAGAAATAAAAAACGACAGTGTTACCCCTTATGTTTTTTTTCATGACGACCAATAAAAAACGACAGTGTTACCCCTTATGTTTTTTTTCATGACGACCAAAAAAAAACGACAGTGTTACCCCTCATGTTTTTTTTCATGACGACCAATAAAAAACGACAGTGTTACCCCTTATGTTTTTTTTCATGACGACCAATAAAAAACGACAGTGTTACCCCTTATGTTTTTTTTCACGACGACCAATAAAAAACGACAGTGTTACCCCTTATGTTTTTTTTCACGACGAGAAATAAAAAACGACAGTGTTACCCCTTATGTTTTTTTTAACGACGAGAAATAAAAAACGACAGTGTTACCCCTTATGTTTTTTTTCATGACGAGAAATAAAAAACGACAGTGTTACCCCTTATGTTTTTTTTCATGACGACCAATAAAAAACTACAGTGTTACCCCTTATGTTTTTTTTCATGACGAGCAATAAAAAACGACAGTGTTACCCCTTATGTTTTTTTTCATGACGAGCAATAAAAAACAACAGTGTTACCCCTTATGTTTTTTTCATGACGACCAATAAAAAACAACAGTGTTACCCCTTATGTTTTTTTCATGACGAGAAATAAAAAACGACAGTGTTACCCCTTATGTTTTTTTTCATGACGACCAATAAAAAACGACAGTGTTACCCCTTATTTTTTTTTTCATGACGACCAATAAAAAACAACAGTGTTACCCCTTATGTTTTTTTTCATGACGACCAATAAAAAAAAACACGTTACCCCTAGATCGTTTTTGCGGGGATCCGAACCTAAACTGTTTAGAGTGTTAACCTCCGAACTTATCAATGCACCATCAAGACACAGAATAAAGTGAACACAATGGTTATACTTGACTTTATAATGCGCATGAAATAGAGTTAAGAGTCTTCCAACAGAGGACATCAACCGGACTTAAACCCCGGTCTCCAGGGGGTTAGCTCCCAGCTCTCCCCACTTCCCACTGAGATTTGTGAAATAGTTATTTCTGAGGTTATATATGACCCTTATGTTTTTTTTCATGACGAGAAATAAAAAACGACAGTGTTACCCCTTATGTTTTTTTTCATGACGACCAAAAAAAAACGACAGTGTTACCCCTTATGTTTTTTTTCATGACGAGAAATAAAAAACGACAGTGTTACCCCTTATGTTTTTTTTCATGACGACCAATAAAAAACGACAGTGTTACCCCTTATGTTTTTTTTCATGACGACCAATAAAAAACGACAGTGTTACCCCTTATGTTTTTTTTCATGACGACCAATAAAAAACGACAGTGTTACCCCTTATGTTTTTTTTCATGACGACCAATAAAAAACAACAGTGTTACCCCTTATTTTTTTTTTCATGACGAGCAATAAAAAACAACAGTGTTACCCCTTATGTTTTTTTCATGACGACCAATAAAAAACGACAGTGTTACCCCTTATGTTTTTTTTCATGACGACCAATAAAAAACGACAGTGTTACCCCTTATGTTTTTTTTCATGACGACCAATAAAAAACAACAGTGTTACCCCTTATGTTTTTTTTCATGACGAGCAATAAAAAACAACAGTGTTACCCCTTATGTTTTTTTCATGACGACCAATAAAAAACGACAGTGTTACCCCTTATGTTTTTTTTCATGACGAACAATAAAAAACAACAGTGTTACCCCTTATGTTTTTTTTCATGACGAGAAATAAAAAACGAGTGTTACCCCTTATGTTTTTTTTCATGACGACCAATAAAAAACGACAGTGTTACCCCTTATGTCTTTTTTCATGACGACCAATAAAAAATGACAGTGTTACCCCTTATGTTTTTTTTCATGACGACCAATAAAAAAACAACAGTGTTACCCCTCATGTTTTTTTTCATGACGACCAATGAAAAACAACAGTGTTACCCCTTATGTTATTTTTCACGACGACCAATAAAAAAGACAGTGTTACCCTTTTTTATTTTTTTCTTGACAACCAACTTAAAAACAACAGTGTTACCCCTTTTGTTTTTTTTCATGACGACCAATAAAAAACAACATTGTTACCCCTTATGGTTTTTTTCATGACGACCAATAAAAAACAACAATGTTAACCCCTATGTTTTGTTCGATACATTTTGACAGTGTTACCCTTTTATTTGATAAATATCGACAGTGTTACCCCCTGGGGCAATTGCTCTGTCGCTAGCTTAGCCACTTTTTTGAGTTTAACACGGTTTTAAACTCAAGAAGTCACGTGACGTCTTAAGCTCCATTGCTGTGAGCCTGTGTCATATGTACTTGTGGTTTAACCTGCAGCTGGGTTTTACCTTGATCTCAATTGCTGTGTCATCAGAAAAATTTACATCAGACACTAGAGGGCGTACTGACGCGGTTTTAGAGGAGATTAAACCAGTTTGCAGGATGAAACAAGGCTCCATCATAACCGACACAAACACACACACACACACACACAGAATTAGTTTTATGAATTATTATTAATAGGTATGATACATTTACACTTATTACACCAGATTTGCCTTTAGTACAATACAGGCTACAATATAGGAGTTGCTTAAAGTGCCCAACTAAAATTCTACAAAGAACAGATTATTTGTATGTAAAAAGCAGATTTTGAAAATCTGCTGGTGGGGGTAGGACCACAACTCAAATGGTCCTACCCCCTCTCCTTCAACGCTGACTCTGACTCCACCCATTTCAAGTACCTGGACGCGCAATCATGCACGAGCGCGAACACAGATGCGCGAGAGCGAGCCAGGCTAGCGTAGGTTTTCGTTAAACCACATGGCAACATTAAAAAAACAACATGGGGATGGTGGCGTCTTGTCTACCATGGAAATTGTCTTCTACTGCTAGGTCCAAATGTGGATTAACTAGTTCCAGTAGTAGCTACCGCAGGATAACAACAAACAGGAGCTTGCTCTGGGTCACGAGCTCTGGGTCACGAGTACTGCACGAAGGGGTCGCGCACGGGGGAGGGGGAGTGCTGTACGACCGTTTGATTGACGTACTTACTGTCCAATGCAACTCGGTGTCTCTGGAAATCATTGGCTGGAGTTTTTCGAGCCCTGCCCGTTCCACAGATGATTGACTTGTTTAATTTTCATGTCAGTACTTCTAACTCAGTGGCTGTAAGTGGGTTATGATAAGGATTTCAAGTAATTCTGCAAAAATGGCCAAAAAAGCGAATTCCATACCCAACCTTTAAAGTTCACTTTACATTCCCATTAAGTTTTTGTTGGTAATTATAGCACAAAATGCATCCACCATTAAGTTAAGACTGCATCTGCTGGGGTATACTAGAATTCAGAGTAGGCTACTTTCGGTTTCCAAGCAGTTTAAACCGAGTCAGCTAGGAATCAGCAGTCGGTTGCACCAGCAGAACGTAAAGCCGATCGTAAGTACGGGTGTAAAGTCCGCCGTAACCCTACGCTCGACGTAGCTAGTGTCAAACTAAAGGTGTTCTAAATTTTGGTTGCACCACCATAACTTAAGTTGTAACGTTACTGGTAGTGCGTAAACGGTACTAGTGTCGCTTTTAATGACGTTTAGATAATTTCAAGCCAATCATTGACAGATAACAATGTAAACAGGAAATACCGGCAAGTGTCCACCTTACCCGAGTGAAGACGCGTTAACACTCAAATGAGAGGGCAAACAAAACAGTTTCAGTCATTTATTCTCTAAAATTTGCTTGGACGGTATAGGCGTGAGGTTAAGCTATTTGATGGCGGATTTTATAATAAATAAATAAATATAATATTCCGCCCGGCAAAACCGAAATCGCGCATATAATTCAACATCATCATAATAAAGAAATGGATCGATACGGTCACGGACAATCCGTTCCTGGCGCAAATCGCATTGAAACTCCTCTTCCCATTGCTCAAAACGAATAGCCATCTTTACCCTGCGTTAGTGTTGAAATCTTTTTACCTTTTTTTCTTTTAACGGTTCTTTATCGTTAGTATGGAACTTACACCAGCTAGAGGGGAGGTGTAAAAGATAAGTTATAACTTAGTGTTACGTTGAAACTATCTGCTTGGTGCAACTGCTATTTTTTTAGTAGAGTGTAAAGTCGAACGTTTGGGTGATTTACGTTCAACGTAGCCTAAGTTGGACCTTACGTTCTGCTGGTGCAACCAGCTGCAGCTGATCCTGTACGAGTCGTTACACTGCAATCACGTTGAACCTCGTGCGTAGCTGCGTGTTAAACTCCAAAACCTCAGTTTTAAGGAGTAGGCCTACGGTTTT
>NC_079432.1:2404014-2459014 GCF_026213295.1 Gadus chalcogrammus
GACTGTATCGTTTAGTCCTCTGAGATGAGTTTGGGGGGTGACTCCAGACCGCTGGCCAGCTGACGTGTCTTTAGGGACCGTTCACAGAGTTGGTGATGAGGCAGCAGCTGTCTACAGTAACCTCTCCACACTGCATTCGCCCCCCCCCCCCCCCCCGCTATAAATCACAGGGGACCTGACTCCGACAAACACACGGATGAATAATACATGAACAGCGTTTATGATACAACGCTCTGCCTGGTGTCTCAAGGCCTCGGTGGAGACAGATGGGAGGTGGTCTGCTCCCACAGGCCAGGGCTGCTTTAAAGACGAGTCGCCTGGGGCTCCTGGAACACCCGGACTACACAGAGGACAATGGGTCTACAGAACCAGGGGAAGGTTACATCAGAGTTTACTATCGTAAGATATGTTGCCTTGAGGACAGCGACTGGTGGTTTGTGTTTATGTCAAGAGGATCCCGTTCGAAGCAAGATGGCATGGCGGTGGCCTTTAGAGCGGTTGATCGGAGAGGGTAGAAGCTCCTGGTGGGACCTCCTGCTGCGAGGACTGGGGGCCGTATTGGGCTCGGTCCTAACTGGTGATTGGGCAGCAGTATGTCAGCCTATGGGAACGCGGTCCTTTCGGTTTCGGTTGTTGGTACATCAGGGTGAGTCCAGCAGGGCTAGTAGGTTCTCTGTGTCACACCGTGATGGAGAAGACCCAGCCTCGTCCCTCCGTCACGTTAGGGTGCAGAAGCACTAGCACACGTCAAGTAAAGAACCCCATGCTAGCCGTAACCAAACCAGGAAAACACATCAAATCATTACGATCTTGGTAACATATTGAATAATGAGAGATTGTGATCGGTCCTTTGCGTGTGTTTTTGGGATATCTTTTCTTTAGGTACAGCATGGCTGCGGTTCATCAGCCAGCCCCGGACCTGGACCCAAAGGATCCACAGGGGGTCACCAGAGATCGGCATCGTCTCATCAATTCACAGCCAAACCCGTCGTTAGCCCAGCAGCTTGTTGTCGGGGGGCCCAGGGCCCCGTTAGCCGTCAGTTAGCCATCTGCCCCCGACTCGTTTATCCGCGAGCCTCGATGAGTCTCTCAAGCCACCGGCGCCAGCATCAAGCGTCCAAGTGAATTAGGAAGTTTCCCCCTTAATGATGATGTTAAGAAGTTCTTTCCGACGGTTAGTGGAGAGGACGCCTGATCGGAGCTCCGCTGAGCAACATGAAACATGGATCATTAACACTGGTTTCAGTTCGTTTAGCATCCCGACATCAGTAGAAGGTAATGGACGGGACCTAGGACGCCCCCCGAGCCGTGGTCGTGCACCGGGGGTCGAACCCAGAACCTTTAAGCTCAGAAATAAACACCCTTCTAACTCTACTATCGTGCCACATTGGATGAATGAATGAGCGATGGATGAATGGGTGAGGAGAGGCTGGTGGAGAACCGTCCGGACGTAAGCACAGTCCCGTCGGCAGGTCGTGGGGGTCGTATGTCCTCCGGAGCAGGGATGGCTCCAGAACCTCCTGGTGACTCTGCGCTCCAGAACCAAACGGGCCAAAGCGCGCAGAGTTCAGGTCTGAGGAGGGGGGGATGGGGATGGCGGGGAGAGGGGGAGGTCCTCAGCAGTACACGGACCAGTAGATGAGGTTGAAGAAGATGTAGGCACCGGGGAAGATCATGCGGGAGTATGTGTCGATGGCGTGTGTGTTCTGGATGAGCCGGAACCCGCGCAGACCCTTCTTCTTGGTGGCACCCGTGGACTCGGTGTCCAGCGCCAGGTGGACCACCATGCGCTCCTGGCTCTTCTCCGGGGGGGCGTCCGGCGCCTCGGGCTCCCGGGTGTAGCCCGCCAGGCTGTTGGCGTCCGCCTCGCTGTAGGAGCCGTCCAGCATCATGGTCCGGGCGTGGGTCATCCCGCAGGTGCAGGGCAGTCCCTGGGCCTGGTCAACAAACAAACAAACAAACAAACAAACAAACACATCAGACCCTAACCCTTAGCCCCTGGGCCTGGTCAACAAACAAACAAACAAACAAACAAACAAACAAACAAACCCATCAGACCCTAACCCTTAGCCCCTGGGCCTGGTCAACAAACAAACAAACAAACAAACAAACAAACAAACAAACAAACACATCAGACCCTAACCCTTAGCCCCTGGGCCTGGTCAACAAACAAACAACCCATCAGACCCTAACCCTTAACCCCTGGGCCTGGTCAACAAACAAACAACCCATCAGACCCTAACCCTTAACCCCTGGGCCTGGTCAACAAACAAACAACCAAACAAACACATCAGACCCTAACCCTTCACCCCTTGGCCTGGTCAACAAACAAACAAACAAACAAACAAACAAACAAACAAACAAACAAACAAAACAAACAAACAAACACATCAGACCCTAACCCTTAGCCCCTGGGCCTGGTCAACAAACAAACAACCCATCAGATCCTAACCCTTAACCCCTGGGCCTGGTCAACAAACAAAACAACCCATCAGACCCTAACCCTTCACCCCTTGGCCTGGTCAACAAACAAACAACCAAACAAACAAACACATCAGACCCTAACCCTTAACCCCTGGGCCTGGTCAACAAACAAACAACCCATCAGACCCTAACCCTTCACCCCTGGGCCTGGTCAACAAACAAACAAACAAACAAACACATCAGACCCTAACCCTTAGCCCCTAGGCCTGGTCAACAAACAAACAAACAAACGCATCAGACCCTAACCCTTAACCCCTGGGCCTGGTCGACAAACAAACAAACACATCAGACCCTAACCCTTAGCCCCTGGGCCTGGCCGACAAACAAACAAACAAACACATCAGACCCTAACCCTTCACCCCTGGGCCTGGTCGACAAACAAACAAACACATCAGACCCTAACCCTTAACCCCTGGGCCTGGTCAACAAACAAACACATCAGACCCTAACCCTTAGCCCCTGGGCCTGGCCGACAAACAAACAAACACATCAGACCCTAACCCTTCACCCCTGGGCCTGGTCGACAAACAAACTAACGCGTCAGACCCCAACTTACGAGCCCAGCCCTTATGGCCTGAAGGGGAACTTGAATTCAATGTAATTGTATCTGTGTAGCCGTTAATCACAGGTACAGTCTCAAAGGGTTCTCATTAGCAAGGAAGAAATCCTGAGAAGGTACGCAGAGTGGGGAGATCCCACTTCTCACCTGCTCGCGGGCCTTGTCCCGCAGCTTGCGGTCCTTGCCGTCCCTCAGCGTGGTCAGGTAGTTGACGGCGGCGTACTCCAGCACGGAGAGGAAGACGAAGACGAAGCTGACCCAGAGGTAGATGTCCACCGCCTTGATGTAGGAGACCCGCGGCATGGAGGCGTTGACCCCCGTGATGATGGTGGACATGGTGAGCACCGTGGTGATACCTGGAGACAGGAGGGAACCATGGTGATACCTTGGTGATACCTGGAGACAGGAGGGAACCATGGGACTCGGACCAGGAACTATTCCAGAGCGAAACCAGTATATCATTCATACATCTTCTATTGTAGCTTTAACACTAAACAGATGTTACTAAGGTCCGTCTACCTCACCCTCTGCCCAGCAGCAATATGCATAAGCAGAGTCTCCACAAGGCTAGCCGACCTGTAGCTAAAGCTAGCCAGCTAGTCTCGTTACGTGGAGGGGGGGGCTGACGAGAGGGGAGGGAGTTTCTCCATGGAGATAAATAAAGGTCTGTTCTTTGAACTACACCAACTCTCAATGGGCTCTGTTGGAATGATGTGTGTGGTGGTGAACTCTCCCACTCCCAGGGGCTGACTGGAAGGGGGGAGATAACTCTGAGGAGCAGACCTAGGGAGACGCGTGCGGGCACGGCGCGGCGGTCGATCCAGAAGGACACCCAGGAGAGCATCACCATCAGGGTGGCGGGGAAGTAGGTCTGCAGCAGGAAGAAGAAGATGTGGCGCCGCAGGGTGAAGTTGATGTAGAGGCGGTTGTACCAGCCTGGGGGCAGAGGGCAAAGGTCAAGGGTCAACAGCCTGGAGGAAGGAGGGCAAAGGTCACTAGGTAAACAGCTTTGAGGAAGGAGGGCAAAGGTCAGAGGTCAACAGCCTGGAGGAAGGAGGGCAAAGGTCACTAGGTTAACAGCCTTGAGGATGGAGGGCAAAGGTCAGAGGTCAACAGCCTGGAGGAAGGAGGGCAAAGGGTAAAGGTCAACACAATACTGAACAAACCAATACCCAGAACGCACAGACAATGTCTCACTATTCAAGACTCTGCCAGCCTGGAAATATGAAGATATCTTTTGGAAGCTTTCATCAAAACATTTGTTCATATAAACATACAATCATTCATTCCAACATACATATGTATGTACATACAATCATGTAAACAAACAAACACACACCCACATACTCATCCAAACAAACATATGTACATGCACGCATTCATTCATATAAACATTCATTAATTTATGTAAACATATATACATGCATGCATTGATATAAACATAGATTAATTCATACATGTATTCATAAATACATTCAGTCCTACAAACACGCACACATTCATTTGTATAAACATACATCAGACGTGTCCTGGCTCCTCCACTCTAACAGAGAGCCGAGCCTCAGACGTGAAGCAGAGATCCATCAACGCACGACAGCACAGGCAGGAGATGAAGGAACAGAGCAGGGCCGGAGGGAACCACGCAACACAACAAACCCAAACATGGGGGAGCGCTCCTGAGAGCCAGCAAGAGAACGGGGGAGGTGAGCAAGGGACGCTTTAGTGGAAGAGGAGAGGGGGAGAGGAAGAAGAGAGGAAGAGGGGCGGAGAAGAGAGGAAGTGAGAGGCAGAGGGAGGAAGAGGAGCCGAAGAGGAGGAGGAGAGGAAGAGGGAGGTACCGGTGCTGCTGTAGAAGGCCAGTCTGGAGCTGGTGTGGAACTTCTGGATGAGGAACTGGGAGAGGGAGATGCGGTCGTCGGTGCTCAGAGACTCATCTCCGCTCTTCCAGTACAGCATGAGGTCCTCGTCCGTGTAGGCGTCTGGACGGGGTTAGACAGTACAGAGACAGGTCATTAAGGAGCAGGTAGGGGTTAGACAGTACAGAGACAGGTCATTAAGGAGCAGCGAGGGGTTAAACAGTACAGAGACAGGTCATTGAGGAGCAGGTAGGGGTTAGACAGTACAGAGACAGGTCATTAAGGAGCAGGTAGGGGTTAGACAGTACAGAGACAGGTCATTAAGGAGCAGGTAGGGGTTAGACAGTACAGAGACAGGTCATTAAGGAGCAGGTAGGGGTTAGACAGTACAGAGACAGGTCATTGAGGAGCAGGTAGGGGTTAAACAGTACAGAGACAGGTCATTGAGGAGCAGGTAGGGGTTAAACAGTACAGAGACAGGTCATTGAGGAGCAGGTAGGGGTTAAACAGTACAGAGAAAGGTCATTGAGGAGCAGGTAGGGGTTAGACAGTACAGAGACAGGTCATTGAGGAGCAGGTAGGGGTTAGACAGTACAGAGAGAGGTCATTAAGGAGCAGGTAGGGGTTAGACAGTACAGAGAGAGGTCATTAAGGAGCAGGTAGGGGTAACTTCAGGGGTCACGTTCTGCAGCCCAGGACAGTTAGAATCCTGTATTATGAAGATGATCATCTTTCATATAAACTGTTTTGTCTCTTGACGTTCCTAAAGTTTATAATGCCAATAATTATGTAAAATAAAAGCCAGTCTTTAGGCCTCGTGTCAACAGCTTGGTATGAAGTGTCTCATAGGAATTCTTGTGTTGTTTATGCAGATGAGAAGGTGGGAGGGGGGCCAACAGTCTGCTCTGTAATCAAACTCACAGCCAGTCCTTAACGTGCGAGTGTGTGCGTATCTGTGCGTGTTTGTGTGTGTGTGTGTGTGTGTGTGTGTGTGTGTGTGTGTGTGTGTGTGTGTGTGTGTGTGTGTGTGTGTGTGTGTGTGTGTGTGTGTGTGTCTGTCTGTGTGTCTGTGTGACTATGTGTGACTATGTGTGTGTGTGTATGTGTGTCACTATGTGTCTGTCTGTCTGTCTGTCTGTCTGTCTGTCTGTCTGTCTGTCTGTCTGTCTGTCTGTCTGTCTGTCTGTCTGTCTGTCTGTCTGTCTGTCTGTCTGTCTGTCTGTCTGTCTGTCTGTCTGTCTGTCTGTCTGTCTGTCTGTCTGTCTGTCTGTCTGTCTGTCTGTCTGTCTGTCTGTCTGTCTGTCTGTCTGTCTGTCTGTCTGTCTGTCTGTCTGTCTGTCTGTCTGTCTGTCTGTCTGTCTGTCTGTCTGTCTGTCTGTCTGTCTGTCTGTCTGTCTGTCTGTCTGTCTGTCTGTCTGTCTGTCTGTCTGTCTGTGTGTGTGTGTGTGTGTGTGTGTCTGTCTGTGTGTGTCTGTGTGTGTGTGTGTGTGTGTGTGTGTGTGTGTGTGTGTGTGTGTGTGTGTGTGTGTGTGTGTGTTAGTATGTGTGTGTGGGTGTTAGTATGTGTGTGTGTGTGTGGGTGTTAGTATGTGTGTGTGTGTGTGGGTGTTAGTATGTGTGTGTGTGTATGTGTGTGTGTGTGTGGTCTCACAGCTCTCCAGCTCCAGGGTACAGGTCTGTGAGTCCAGCGGGAAGCGGCTGAAGTCCATGTTGCAGGCGGCCGTCACGGTGACCCTGAGGACAGACCACACGTCAGGACCCGGGGCCCGTAGACCGCCACCCCACCCGGGGCCCGTAGACCTCCACCCCACCTGGGGCCCCTAGACCTCCACCCCACCCGGGGCCCGTAGACCTCCACCCCACCCGGGGCCCGTAGACCTCCACCCGACCCTGCTAGACCAGCAGCCCACCCTGGGACATGGTCCCAACTCATCTGTACTACAGCTGGTCCAGGACCTCAGGAAGTGCTTCAGGAGTCATGGTTTGAAGATGGTTTGAAGATGGTTGGAAGAGGGTTGAGATTGTTTGACGAGGTTTGAAAATGTTTTGAGATGATTTGAAGAGGTTTGAGTTGGTTTGACGAGGTTTGAGAGGGTCTGAGATGGTTTGATGAGGTTTGAGATGGTCTGAGATGGTTTGAGGAGGTTTGAGTTGGTTTGACGAGGTTTGTAGATGGTCTGAGATGGTTTGAGGAGGTTTGAGATGGTCTGAGATGGTTTGACGAGGTTTGTAGATGGTCTGAGATGGTTTGATGAGGTTTGAAGAGGTTTCAGATGGTTTTGAAGATGGTTTGAGGGTGTCTGAGGGGCTCCTCACCTCAGACTGTACAGCACGTGGCCGTCGGGGAACACCCTGAGCATGATGTTGTCCGTGGTGGTGTCGTGGATGAAGGAGCGCTTGGAGTGCACGAAGAACACGTCGGGCACCCAGATCTTCTTCACCAGCCGCCCGTCGAAGGTCATGCTCTTGTTGGTGGAGCTGGGGAAGGCCAGCCTCTCGTCCTTCCAGTAGTGCCTCAGGTACAGAGTCATGGTGAAGTCCTGGGGGGGGGGGCGGCGGGGGGTATGTTAGCAGACACTCAGGATCTGTGTTCATACGTTATCAGCGTATGGAATCATCCAGCGTCGGCCAGTGACACTGAGTGTACAATGCTTAATGTGTGACACTGAGTGTACGATGCTTAGTGTCTGATACTGAGTGTATGATACTGAGTGTATGATGTTTAGTGTGTGATGCTTAGTGTCTGATATACTGAGTGTATGATGTTTAGTGTATGATGCTTCGTGTCTGACACTGATGCAGGGATTAACCTGCTGGGGATTATATAGCGCCGCCTCTACGGCACTCAGACATATGTCCTCAATCTGAGAACAGCTCACATGTCGTTTGCCAACCGCTGGCTTAAGGCAGCCGTATGGGGAAAGCCCTCCATCGTCCCGTGGTGCTCTCTGTTGCTATGCAAACAAAATATTCTGTTGCTATGCAAACAGAATATTCCCAGGCTGTCCTCCCCCCACCCCGCCCAGGAGATCATCCTCATGGTGTTACGTAAGGCCGGGTACCACGACCGCAGCCTCACTTTATCCTCCACCCAGTCGCCGTGGAAACCTTTGATGTTGCCTTTGTCTCCAAGAACGTGGAAATCAAAGGGCTTCCCTCCAATCAGTGAACTCGCCTCATTTGAAGATGTTTGATCTCCGGAGTCTGTGTGGGAGGACAGGATGGAGCAGTCGTCAGGGTGTTGGACTTCCAGCTGGAAGGTTCTTGGTTCCGTCCCAATTTCCACAGTTTACTTGCAAGGAGTACTTGCTCCTGGATGACACTGATCTCAATTCACTTTCTAACCCCTACTTGCTCCTGAATGACACTGATCCCAATTTACTGTTTAACCCGTAGCTGCTACTGAACGTCATCTGAATTCACTGTAAGTCGGTTTGAATCAAAGTGTCTAATCAACAACACCAAACAGTCTACATTCGGGTACGTTTGCGTCCACCAATCTTTGACCAATCGATGGTCTGGGAGTACGGCCTCGCGTTTAAACTGAGGTGTCGTGAAATCAAAACGTTCACTGCACACCAATCAAGAAGACGCTCCAAGGTTTGACTAAACGATCCGCTGAGAAAAGTTATTCCTGGGCTGATAGTCACATGACCCGCGCCCACACCGAGCCGGTCCTCCCCCATCTGCTCCGAAACAATTACATTGAAATCCCGGCGTTCCAAATGAAACCTAATCCCCAGTTTGTCCTACACGGAGCATAGGGGGCACCAGAATGACACTATGGAATCCAATTTGTGAGCCCGTGCAGAAGGCTGCTTTAATTATATTAGCACACACGACGTCTGGCTGAACAAAGCAAACAATCCCAGCCACCCGTTCTCCGGGCCTGCCTCGGAATTGAACTGCCAACTGGAAGACGACTTGTACATATTTAGCTAGGCGCCCGCTATGCTAACTTAGCGGGTGCCAATAGATAAAACCGTCTGCTGGTCATGCTCATTACGTGTGAGCAGTGCTTAAGTTAAGGTAAGGGCTGGGTGGGTGAGCTAAAGTCAGGGTCGGACTCAGGCGGGAGAGGTGCGTTGTGTTGAACTGTACATCGTTCTGGATAATCTGCATCGGTTGTCCCCCCAAGGGGCAGAGGGGGGGGGGGGGGGGGGGGGGGGGCGGCTCCAGCAGCCTCCAGCTACTCCTGACGTCGCCCTCCTAATGGTCGTTCCCTCCAGACCTGCAGAGCGGCTGAATTATGAATCTGATTAATAATGAATGTAGAAGCCAGCGAGAGTTGGAGCCGGTTGTGGCCGATACTACTCTGCCGTTCGGTAAGGCGTGGCGTCTGTGGCGGTGATGTCTCTCGCTACACGCCACCTAGGACACCTCTGCAACAGGTGTGAGGCCTCAGTGTGCTCAGTTTGTGTTCAGTGTGTTTAGTCGGTTGTGTTCAGTGTGTTCAGTGTGTTGTGTTCAGTTTGTGTTCAGTGTGTTCAGTGTGTTGTGTGTTCAATGTGTAGTGTGTTCAGTGTGTTCAGTGTGTAGTGTGTTCAGTGTGTTCAGTGTGTTGTGTGTTCAATGTGTAGTGTGTTCAGTGTGTAGTGTGTTCAGTGTGTAGTGTGTTCAGGGTGTAGTGGTTTCAGTGTGTAGTGTGTTCAGTGTGTAGTGTGTTCAGTGTGTAGTGTGTTCAGTGTGTAGTGTGTAGTGTGTTCAGTGTGTAGTGTGTTCAGTGTGTAGTGTGTTCAGTGTGTAGTGTGTTCAGTGTGTAGTGTGTTCAGTGTGTAGTGTGTTCAGTGTGTAGTGGTTTCAGTGTGTAGTGCTCAGTGTGTAATGTGTTCAGAGTGTTGTGTTCAGCTGAGTCCCGTCGGTCGGGGCCAGCTGAGGCTCCTCCTCCCTCCCCACGCCCACGCCCGGTCAGAGGAGCTCACCATGTCCACCTCGGAGATGCTGTCCAGGCTCTCCACCTGGACGTCCACGCCCACGGGCACGGCGGGGCCTGAGGAGACAACGGCACTCTGATTAGCATTCAGGCAGAGCGCACCGGGCAGGAAATGTCACGTCTTCATCCCCCGCCGGCTGCGATGGCAGATAGCAGACCAGGCCGTTGCTGGACCAGAAGTTATTCAGACCCTCGTAACAATAAAGAAAGTTAGGATGGGTTCTTGGTTGTTCATTTAATAATCATCATCATCCATCACTTTCTGGAGTCCTTTGGATCTTTGACATTTTGGGGGAACCATCGCTGGTGTGAGTCTACTGCAGAACAGAGTTAAACAAACCCAAGCTCACGCCGGCTCCCCCTGACTGAACACCAAGCCGTCTGCTCGGTAATGAACAGAGTTCTGTTTACTAGGAGGGGTGTCGCTTCAGAGGCTGTCACTATTCATACTTTATGTCCTTGTTCTTATCTGCCTGCATTGATACCGTCATGCACGGCGCTTCCCTTAGTGTTAAACTTACACATTGTGTAAACAAACCATCTAAACACCAGCCTGTTGTGGAGATCCAACCCCAGAAGAACCGTCAATAAGGAACCAATATGTCAATCTAATCAATGGTCAATAAGAAAACCAATGTGTCAATCTAATCATCCATCAATATGAAACCGATACGCCAATCAACGGTCGAGGTCAGCCTGATGTCTGATATCCATTCCTGGGTCCCGTTGTCCTCGGCGATACCACAAACAGATCCCCCTCCTTCCTCCTCTTCGTCTTCATCATGCTGGTCTGTCGGGTCAGCACCCCCCCCCCCCCCCCCCCTTGCCAGGGTTTCTTTAATCTCCCCGACGACCGCGGGCCAAGCTCACGTAACCGGTGGCAACCAGAAAGGGAAGGGTATTAGCTCATGACCAGCGCTGGCGTAAGCACCAGCTGTGTGCCCTCACATCCTCGCACAACCACAGGCCTGCCCCCTCCACCCTCCACCAACCCTCCACCCTCCTCCACCCCTCCACCACCCTCCACCAACCCTCCACCCTCCACCAACCCTCCACCCTCCTCCACCCCTCCACCACCCTCCACCCTCCACCAACCCTCCACCACCACCCTCCACCCTCCACCAACCCTCCTCCACCACCCTCCACCCTCCTCCACCCTCCACCAACCCTCCACCCTCCTCCACCCTCCTCCACCACCCTCCACCCTCCTCCACCCTCCACCAACCCTCCACCCTCCTCCACCCTCCTCCACCACCCTCCACCCTCCTCCACCACCCTCCACCCTCCTCCACCCTCCACCAACCCTCCACCCTCCTCCACCCCTCCACCACCACCCTCCACCCTCCTCCACCCTCCTCCACCACCCTCCACCCTCCTCCACCCTCCACCAACCCTCCACCCTCCTCCACCCTCCTCCACCCTCCTCCACCCTCCTCCACCACCCTCCACCCTCCTCCACCACCCTCCACCCTCCTCCACCCTCCACCAACCCTCCACCCTCCTCCACCACCCTCCACCCTCCTCCACCCTCCACCAACCCTCCACCCTCCTCCACCCTCCTCCACCACCCTCCACCCTCCTCCACCACCCTCCACCAACCCTCCACCCTCCTCCACCCCTCCACCACCCTCCACCCTCCTCCACCACCCTCCACCCTCCTCCACCACCCTCCACCCTCCTCCACCCTCCACCAACCCTCCACCCTCCTCCACCCCTCCACCACCACCCTCCACCCTCCTCCACCCTCCTCCACCACCCTCCACCCTCCACCACCACCCTCCACCCTCCTCCACCCTCCACCAACCCTCCACCCTCCTCCACCCTCCTCCACCACCCCCCACCCTCCCCCTCCACCCTCCTCCACCCTCCTCCACCCCTCCTCCACCCCCCACCATGCCTCCACCCCTCCACCCTCCACCCCTCCTCAACCCTCCACCACTCCTCAACCCTCCTCCACCCTCCAACCTCCTCCACCCTCCACCCTCCAACCTCCTCCACCCTCCAACCTCCTCCACCCTCCACCCTCCAACCTCCTCCACCCTCCAACCTCCTCCACCCTCCACCCCTCCAAATCGTTATCCTTGAATAAATGCACATTTTGTAAAATTTTTTGAGAATGTTTATCTGTTGCTAAGCATTGTTGGCCACATGTTGATGATTTCCACGGAGACGGCAGAAAGCAGACAGCGATCTGTTTTGTAGTCATCGCCCGACCAGGGGTAATAAGTTCGGTTCCATGTCCTTCCCCATGGAACTGAACTGAATACACCATCAGTGTGCGCAGTGCGTGTTCAGAGTGTGTTCAGAGTGTGTTCAGTGTGTGTTCAGTGTGTGTTCAGAGTGTGTTCAGTGTGTGTTCAGTGTGTGTTCAGAGTGTGTTCAGTGTGTGTTCAGTGTGTGTTCAGTGTGTGTTCAGAGTGTGTTCAGAGTGTGTTCAGTGTGTGTTCAGTGTGTGTTCAGTGTGTGTTCAGTGTGTGTTCAGTGTGTGTTCAGTGTGTGTTCAGTGTGTGTTCAGTGTATTCCGCCACTGGGCCGGATGTTGCTCCCTCTCTGTCTCTGATCTGAGGTGAAAAGGCAAGCCTGTTTCCATGGTTTCATCGTTCAACCCCAGGACCCTGGGGACCGCATTGAGATGCTGACACGCCCTGTGGATGCTCCCGCCCACACACAGATTATCGGATTGCAGCAGGGTGCTCTGGCACAAAGCCACCGCCGGTCAGGCAGGAAGTGGAGATCCTCCACACGCTGGGAACGAGGAGGAACTGAAGCAGTGGGTCAGTGGATCAGAGACCATTGCAGAACTGTCTCATTACTTAGTCATTTAGCTTTTTCCGAAGAAATAAAACAGAAGTAGCAGATAGGGGTTAGACAGTACAGAGACAGGTCATTGAGGAGCAGGTAGGGGTTAGACAGTACAGAGACAGGTCATTAAGGTCCAGGTAGGGGTTAGACAGTACAGAGACAGGTCATTAAGGAGCAGGTAGGGGTTAGACAGTACAGAGACAGGTCATTGAGGAGCAGGTAGGGGTTAGACAGTACAGAGACAGGTCATTAAGGAGCAGGTAGGGGTTAGACAGTACAGAGACAGGTCATTAAGGAGCAGGTAGGGGTTAGACAGTACAGAGACAGGTCATTAAGGAGCAGGTAGGGGTCAGGGGGCATCTTGCTCACTGATGCCTAAAGATAGACTGAGGTCATCCGGAATCTAACCCACAACCTCTGAGCTCGGGCCGACCACTCTAACCGCTACTCTGTCCAGCCCGTCAAGACGTTGCATTCTGGGATGCGGTGGATTCCAGACGGTAAGGACGCTGACAGCGGAGACTCAAATGTAAACACATTTTAAATCTTCCAGCGCTGGTTTCCTGTGCCAGCCACGGGTCAGGCGGCAGTCGACCAGACGTCAACGCGTGGACGGACCGGCCGCCATGCCGCCCCCCTCCCCCCCGTCCACTACGACCACGACATCAAGCCCAATCCCATTTCTATCCCTTACCCCTCCCCCTTGTTTTGAAGGGGTAAGGGGAAGGGGTAAGGGGTAAGGGGAAGGGGTAAGGGGTAAGGGGTAAGGGGTAAGGGGAAGGGGGAAGGGGTAAGGGGTAAGGGGAAAGGGGAAGGGGAAGGGGTAAGGGGTAGAAATGGGATTGGGCCCAAGAAATGGGATTGGGCCCAAGTGACAACCACCCCGGGAGTCCAGTGGCGGCTCCCGGAGGGTCCAGGGGCCCGGGCCAGGGCAGGGGCCCCCCCAGCAGAGACTCAGAGGGGTCCATACCCCAAATGTAATCTACACTGTAGTCTAAACGTAGTCCTTATGATTGGCTACAGCCCCAATGCGAGCCCTTGGAAATGACGTCAGATCACAGAGCTGAACCGTGCGATGAAAGCGCTGAAGTGGAACCGCGCTGGCACCCGCAGTGTGCCGCGCTCGAGGCGTCGTGGTGTCAGCTCTGGATTAAAAATACCCGTCACACATCACTCCTCCAGAGGTGGTGTCAGACGCACCTGAACGCCGGCAGACAGCACCGGTGTGATCCTTAAATCATCAAATAAACCCCGACTACAGTGAGTCACTTGACACCGCAGAGTCTGGGAGTCCTCGGTTCCGCGGGCGGGTTTGTGTTTGGTGCCGCGCGTGCGACCGCCGTGCCCCTCTCCGGCGCAGCGCGGATTATGCACGGACACGACCCCAGGGTGGGGCCACATGTTACGGAGGACTGGGGACACTGCCAACCCCGCTTACACTCTTCCCCCCACCCCCCGACGGCCTCACATGAGCAGCCCTCAGCCACACGGCCTCACGCACCCCACGCAGGGGACGGCCCCCGCCAGGACAGAGGTTGTGGGTTCCATCCCCGAGGAGCACAGCCTTAACACCAGGCTGTGCTCGCTTAGAGCGAGATGCCCTCTGACCCCTTCCTGTTCCTTAATGACCGGTCTCTGTACTGTCTAACCCCTACCCGCTCCTTAATGACCTGTCTCTGTACTGTCTAACCCCTACCTGCTCCTTAATGACCTGTCTCTGTACTGACTAACCCCTACCTGCTCCTTAATGACCTGTCTCTGTACTGTCTAACCCCTACCTGCTCCTTAATGACCTGTCTCTGTACTGTCTACCCCCTACCTGCTCCTTAACGACATGTCTCTGTACTGTCTAACCCCTACCTGCTCCTTAATGACCTGTCTCTGTACTGTCTAACCCCTACCTGCCCCTTAATGACCTGTCTCTCTACTGTCTAACCCCTACCTGCTCCTTCGTGCCATGCGGCTGAATTCACTGTAACTCACTCTGGGTAAAGAGGATCTGCTGAAGGACTTAAAGCGAATACAGCTGTTTATTTGGTGCGTTCGGAGGGTTTAATGATGCTCCACCATCTGGATTAATTTATTAATAAAGTGTCACACGCCTACGCTTGGCTCCGCCCACCTGTCAATCCCCGGCGCCGGCGAGCCAAGCAGGAAGTGTTTCTATAAGAGGCTTTGGTCGGCCACAATGGGGCCATGTCTGAAACCACTCCCTCCCTCCTAATCCCCGTATGGACACCACTGTAACACCACTATATCACTGCCGTATCACCACTATATAACCACCGTATCACCACTATATAACCACTGTAACACCACTATATCACTGCCGTATCACCACTATATAACCACTGTAACACCACTATATCACTGCCGTATCACCACTATATAACCACTGTATCACCACTATATCACTGCCGTATCACCACTATATAACCACTGTAACACCACTATATCACTGCCGTATCACCACTATATAACCACTGTATCACCACTATATCACTGCCGTATCACCACTATATAACCACTGTAACACCACTATATCACTGCCGTATCACCACTATATAACCACTGTAACACCACTATATCACTGCCGTATCACCACTATATAACCACTGTAACACCACTATATCACTGCCGTATCACCACTATATAACCACTGTATCACCACTATATCACTGCCGTATCACCACTATATAACCACTGTAACACCACTATATCACTGCCGTATCACCACTATATAACCACTGTATCACCACTATATCACTGCCGTATCACCACTATATAACCACTGTAACACCACTATATCACTGCCGTATCACCACTATATAACCACTGTATCACCACTATATCACTGCCGTATCACCACTATATAACCACTGTAACACCACTATATCACGGCCGTATCACCACTATATAACCGCCGTATCACCACTATATCACGGCCGTATCACCACTATATAACCACTGTATCACCACTATATAACCACTGTATCACCACTATATAACCACTGTAACACCACTATATCACTGCCGTATCACCACTATATAACCACTGTATCACCACTATATCACCACCGTAACACAACCGTAACACAACCGTATCACCACCGTAACACAACCGTATCACCACCGTAACACAACCGTATCACCACCGTAACACCACCGTAACACCACCGTATCGCCTCCGTATCGCCTCCGTATCACCACCGTATCACCACCGTATCACCACCATAACACCAGATGAGAACCCCAATGCATCATAGGATGGAAGTAAGGATAAGTGCAATCGGCCGGACTCTCCTCTGACGGTGCATTAAGGGTATTATGGGCTATATCGGGAACAGTATGAGGCACTAACACACGGCGGACTGAACAGTGCACCTTAAAGGTTGCATCAGTGATGTTGGGGGACGTCCCTTCTGTTGGCATTTGAAGCGAGATCCCAAACAAACAGAGCCCGCTCGCCCCTCCCTTCTGTGTTTCGTGCCTCCAGGAAATCATCATGAACGCAGCGCAAAACCCTTCAACACTTTATTTATTTTGGTTTTGAGTGGTTGGTAGTACCATTTGATTTAGTGTACGATCTCAGTGTATGGGCTGCCTACAGAGACGCTTTTTTTGACGGCCTGCTTACGGGGCGGGCAGCTAGCGGATCGTGAGGAAAGATGAATTTGATCATTTATGTTTCGGCCTAGCATCGCTGATTCAACCTTTAAGGGGCCAGGGGGAGGGGGGGAGGGCGTCCATCAGCAAGCCTTCAGCCGGCCAGCAGAGTGCCCGACGGACTGAGCCTAGCTGTTTAGCATGAAGCTAGCTGTTTAGCATGAAGCTAGCTGTTTAGCATGAAGCTAGCTGTTTAACATGAAGCGAGCTGTTTAAATAAAGACGTTTGGGATGAGGCTGGAATGAAGCTACCAGTTTGGCATGAAGCTAACTGTATAGCATGAAGCTAGCATTTAACAAAATGTCTAGCATGAAGCTAGTCGTTTAGCATGAAGCTAGTCGTTTAGCGTAAAGTTAGCTGTCTAGCATGAAACTGTCTGTCTATCAACACTAGCATGGAACTCGCTGTACAGCGTGAGGCTAGCTGATTAGCATGAGGCTAGCTGATTAGCATGAGGCTAGCTGCGGTTCGTCCTGCCCTCCACTGCGGTGCTGCGGAGTGCGTTGGTGGAACGAGAGCAGCGCTGTGTGTTGCTGAAAAACAGCAGACAGAGGAGGGGCTCCAGAGGGGGTCCGCATCCTCGTCTGCAGCGCCGGCAGGGGGGGGACGCCCAGCGGGGTCCGCCCCCAGCCCCCAGGACTCGGTGGTTCAACCAAGAAGAAGCTTAAGTTTTAATTGGATTTCTAAATCCCACGGCGTCAATTGAGGTGTAGAGCAGAAATACAGCATTGTTGAAATACACAGCGGGGTTAAAATACACAGACGCAGACAGCTAGCTCCATGCTAGGGCCACACAGGCATCATGCTAGACAGCTAGCCTCATGCTAGACAGCAAGACAGCTAGATTTATGCCAAACAGCTTCATTGTGAACGGCTAGCTTCATGCTAAACAGCTAGCAACATGATAGACAGCTACCTACATGCTAAACGGATAGCATCACACGGCAGATAGCTTCACACTAGATTCACGCGCCAGATAGCCCGCTTAAAACAGCTAGCTCCACGCTTGACAGCTAGCTTAATGCTAGAGGTGATAATGCTCTGCACAAAACTATCCAAAAGACAGAAACTAAACATTTTCTTTCTCGACGCTTCTTAGGAGGCAGAATGTCAGCTTCTGACTCGCTTTGCATCCGTAATACAGTTAGAGACTCTGAAACCTGCAGAACACGGGGCAGCAGAATATGACCTTTTTGGATGATTATATAACAGTATTATGGGCTACTTTATGAGCGAACTGACCTATCTGTTCTGACCTATGGTGTTCCCAGTCAGTCAGCCTGAACCCCTTAGCAGTTCTGCACTCTGCTGCCTCCTGCATAATCAGCCTCTTAAAGCTTTCAAGGCTCATCATGCTGCAAACAACATCTTCTCAATACGTTTCAGCCTGAGAGTCCGTGCCATGTTTCTGGTGACGAGAATAATGGACGATATGGACGCTATCATTGAAAGGATCTTACAGTACTTAAAGCCTCCAATGGTATGAGGGGTGTTGGAATTGAACCCCAAGCCCTGGTCTTGTCAACGCCGACGTTAACTGATCTACCAGTTGAGTGACAGGAGGAGATGAAGATAGCGCTGATGATATCCGTCTCTTGTAGCTTGTCTGTTTCACATAAACCGTCCTCAGATTAGACGCGTTCTACAGCGCCGAACGAGAACTTTACTGTCTGGTCAGACTGCTGCTGCTGCTAAGAGGGTCATCAGAAGTGACAGAATGTACTCAGACGCGTGCCATCAAAGCTAGGGTCGGTAATTTGGAGAAACCAGCCGGAGTAAGAGCGATTTTTTAAGTATCCAACTGAAGATATCCCTCAGGCCTCCCTCATAAGCCACTCCCCCAAACGCCTCCCTCATAAGCCACTCCCCCAAACGCCTCCCTCATACGACGGTCCCTGAATGCCCCGACCGTCCCGCTAGCTCCAGCACCAGGTCTGACTCTCCTCGGGGAGGAGTCGAGTCCTGACCAATGAGAGCACAGCCACAGAGTGGGCGGGTCACCGGGTAGGAAGGCAGAGAGACACGTCCAATCTCATTTGGGCCGACTGAACTGATTGGACGGCTCATTACAGGTCTTTGACCACACAGATAACAGACTTTTCTTTTGTCAGAGCTGTTCAGTTATTGATTGTTGTCGGGATGTTAAGAGAACTGCAACAAAAATAAAACGAAAAGTTCTAAAATAATTAAACTACCCCACCTTTAAGGAGCAGATTACAACTACCTAAACACCCCCAGCGTTTAGGGGGATTTCTTAGAAGTCTAGGGGTGGGGGAGGAGTCAATGGGGGAAGGGGAAGGGTCTGGGGTGTGGTTGAGCGGGGGAGGAGTCTATTGGTGTAGGGGAGGAGTCTATGGGAGTAGGGGAGGAGTCTGACGCCTCACCTGCGAAGGCGGGTCTCATGGTGAAGTCGTGGTCCTCCACGCGCAGCAGCTGGTCCGTCTTCACCTTGCGGGTCTTGGTTCCGTCCGCGGGCTTCTTGGTCAGGGGCCTGCGCACGCAGAAACAGGCGCAGAAAAACAGTGGGGAATGTTTATGAGGATAAGCGCACGGGGGCTACTCTGGTTCATAGAGGAGGTCTAATACGGTCACTGTTCACTTAACATGTAGAGTCATGTTGTTTGAAGTGATGTGTTCGGTAACGAGAGAGAGAGAGAGAGAGAGAGAGAGAGAGAGAGAGAGAGAGAGAGAGAGAGAGAGAGAGCGAGCTACGTGGACGCTGTTTTGTTCATTAAGATTCATCCAAGCAGCTGCTGTATTTGATAAATAGTAAAGATGTGTGATTGGCTAAAGGCGTTCGAAAGAAGATTAAAACTGATATGCTAATGTGACCCATTTGAGATATCCTTCGCTTTGATCATCAACCATCTAAACTCTCCTAATTCATTTCGAATTGACATGAAACTAAATCTCAAACCAATAAAAATATACACAACATTTATTGATGCATACAATACAAAGCTGTTCAATGCGCTCTGAACAAGACGTTCTGAAGTCACTTTACGTCGCAGCAGTCGGAGGACTGCGACGGATCTACACTTTTACGCACGAACTGATTCCTCCTCATCAGGACCCAATTTACAGAAACACGACTTCGGCGATACGACCGAATCAACCGGTCCGTTTGGCAAACGTACCATTGGATTGAGTCATATCGCAGAAGCCGTTTGGGTCATATCTCAGAAGCCGTTTGGGTCATATCTCAGAAGTTCACAGACACTTACTGTCCCAGTTTGTGGGTGTCCACGGGGGTTGACCAGCGCTTCTTGCGGCTGTGGTTCTTCTTCCTGCCCTCCGACACCAGCGCCAGGCAGCAGAGCAGCAGCAGGAGGCGCAGGGAGATCGGCATCATGGGGTCACTCCGGGGAACAGCGCAACAACAAACTCCTTCCGTCCTGTTCCGGCCAGCGTGGGGCATCGAACCATCTTCGAGGAGAAGATGGAGAAGCTGTGAGGATCACGCGTCTCTCCGCGCGCTGGTGGCGCGGCGGTGAGAAGGAGCGGGAGAGGAGGATTGTATCCGCAGCTCTGATTGGTCTTCAGGCTCCGACGGGCTCGCTCTGCTTGGGAGGCGAACACGGATGATGCGCTCAGCATCAGGACCACAGCGGGACTCTCCGCTGACGTAACCCCGCGGGATGTCACAGCTGTCCTCCTCCTCGCGCCACAGTCCGGCGGCAGCCTGCTTCTCTTCTTATGTAAACTCTGCTGCTCCGGGACCCAATAGGACGGACCTGGGAGTAATCTCTGCTCCAGTTAACCCCCCCGGAGTGGACCAGAGCTCCCATTAGGAACCAGTACCCACCAGTTAGACCTCATCCGAGTGGAGGACGTCATCTCGTCCAATGGGGACAACCGTTTACCGACGGGGCTTTTAAACTTAGTCAGCTAAACTCATTAAAATACCGTTTAAGAAGTTGAGCTTTTAACGAAGCCATCAAACACAGTTGAAACTCCTAAGAAATCAATTAAAACTCCCAGCGGTTCACCAGGATATTCGGACTGAAATCACGTTAGTTTTAATGCAGTCATTTTATTTCTCATTTTATAAATTATTATTAACACCTTCGGTTTTTAAACATAATGTATAAAATATTCATAATAACTGACTCAGAGGAATTGTTACGAACATACAGAACAGGTCATTAGTTAAACGGGTTCTACGGCTCCCGTCAAGGTGTTTGGCCACGCCCCCTGCTGAGTCAGGTAACCTCCCAACCTGAGGATGCAGGTTCGATCCCCCGTCCTACCATAGGCTCCTCCCACCTGATAAAGAGTGTTAGAAATGAAGCGGAGGAGACTTCCCATAAAATCCACTTTTTATTCATCACTCACTTTACATGTTATAAGACCTTTAATATGAGAGAGAGAGAGAGAGAGAGAGAGAGAGAGAGAGAGAGAGAGAGAGGGCGAGAGAGAGGGCGAGAGAGAGGGCGAGAGAGAGGGCGAGAGAGAGAGAGAGAGAGAGAGAGAGAGAGAGGACATTGTCCCCCCAGGACCCCCCCTCTCTAAGGAATGAGGGGAGCCCCCCCCGTAGGCTCCCAGTAGCGCTCCACCCTCCATCCCCCCACCCTCCGTATTACTACACCAGGTTCAGTCAAGGGGGGTCACATGACCTGGGGGGGGGGGTCACATGACCTGGGGGGGGGTCACATGACCTGGGGGGGGCGGTCACATGACCTGGGTGGGGGGGGTCACATGACCTGGGAGAGGGGGGAGGTTGGGGGTCCCATGACCTGGGGGGGGAGGGGGGGGGGGGCACATGACCCTGCAGGGGTGGGGGGGGTCCCGTGACCCGTGTGGGGGGGGGGGGGGGGGGGTCACAGCTGGTAGTCCAGCTTGTACTCCTGCTGGTAGAGGCGGCGGAAGATGAGGGCGGCGAGCGCCAGCGTGAGGACCAGAATGAGGACCGCCGTGCCCGCCTGGCCCCGCCCCTCAGGCCCCGCCCCCGCCAGGGTCCGGCGGGCCGCCTCGGGGTGGGGGGTGGGCGGGGGCTCCCTCCGCTGGCGGGCCTGGTGGGCGCGGCGCTGACGGGGGCTGAGGGGCCGGCCCGCAGGGGGGGGGGGAGAGGGGGAGGAGCCCTCCACCTGGGGGGGAGACGGGGGGGGAGAGAGGGGGGGAGGGGGGGAGAGGTGAGTGACATCAGCAGCTGACCTGCCTTACACGGACACAATTTTTCAGACTCTCTAAACACTCCCCCGGCTGACCCCCCCCCCCCCCCCCCGGCTGACCCCCCCCCCATGGGGAGTTGAGGCCGGTTCATGTCCGGACACCGGTAGGGCCGCTGGACCGCTCCACTCTGGGAGGGGGGCTTATGATACACAGTGAGCATGGAGACGCACACATGCACAGAGACACACACACACACACACACACACACACACACACACACACACACACACACACACACACACACAGAGACACACACACAGAGACACACACACACACACAGAGACACAGACACACACACACACACACACAGAGACACACACACACAGTCAGAGAAGCACTTACACCCACACACTGAATCACAGACACACACTAAAACACTCCAACCCCAGAGTCTTCTCAAAATACTTTCACTCACGACTTCCACACCAGATGGTGACACACACACACACACATATACACACATATACACACACATACACACACACACAAAACACTAATCCCAGCCTCTCTTCTAGAAGCTCTTATGGTTCAGAGACCATCCGGGGGGGCGATCTCTCTCTCTCTCTCTCTCTCTCTCTCTCTCTCTCTCTCTCCCTCCCTCCCTCCCGGGGGGTCTACCTGGTCCTCGTGGTCCTCCAGGGGGTCCTCAGAGCTGTCCCGCTCCCCGGGGGAGGAGCCCTCTGCTGGGCCGGGGGCGGGGGGGTCGCTGGTGGCCCCTCCACTCTCACTGGCCTGTCTGGAGTCAGCCTGCACACACACACACACACACACACACACACACACACACACACACACACACACACACACACACACACACACACACACACACACACACACACACACACACACACACACACACACACACACACAGCTTTCATCTCAATACATGGCTCTTTGGGACGAGTGTGCGTGTGGGTTTGATTGCATAAGATAATTATCATAATTAATTAATCCCAGGCTGGAAATTTTGAAGTCACAGGCTAAAGTAGAGGACCAGAATAATAATTAAAAATTCCAATCAGAAATGATAAAGTCAGTATGTGTGCGTCCGTTCGTGTGTGCATGTGTGTCTCTATGTGTATTTGTGCGTCTCTGTATGTGTGTGCCTCTGTGCGCGCACGCGTGTGTGTGCGCGCGCGTGCGTGCGTCTGTGTGTGTGTGCGTGCGTCTGTGTGTGCGTGCGTGCGTGCGTCTGTGCGTGCGTGCGTGCATGCGTGCGTGCGTGCGTGCGTGCGTGCGTGCGTGCGTGCGTGCGTGCGGTGACCTTGAAGCTGATCTGCTGGGCCAGCTCCTGGGCCTCGCTGTCCTCTGGGCGGGGGTCTCTGTCGGGGGAGGGGGGCAGCAGCGCCGTGCGCATGGAGCACTCACACGCCTCGCAGCGGAAGTCCTGAGACCTGATAGGACAGGAAGGGCAGCGGTCAGGGGCGGAGCCTGTCAGGGGCGGAGCCAAACCCGCTCAGGGGGAGGAGCCAAACGCTCTCAGGGGGAGGGGACAAACCCTCTCAGGGGCGGAGCCATCCCTCTCAGGGGAGGGGCCAGACCCTCTCGGGGAGGAGCCAAACCCTCTCAGGGGGAGGAGCCTAACCCTCTCAGGGGGAGGAGCCAACACCTCTCAGGGGAGGAGGAAAACCCTCTCAAGGGGAGGAGCCAAACCCACTCAAGGGGAGGAGCCAAACCCTCTCAGGGGATCCGGAGTGAGACGACCCAGAGTGAGACCGTCTGTAGGGAGACGACCCGGAGTGGGACGACGTATTAAAGCTCCATGTTTGAGTCACTCCCCCCCTGCTGGGACCCAGCGGCTGAAGGGTTCAGGTCATCCCGGAGCTGGTGGGGTCAGGGGGTCAGGGGGGTCAGGGGGCGCCTGGCTGTCTACAGGTCGGATTGGGTTAGGGCTACAGTGGCAGCAGAGCCGTCGGGCGGCGAGCCAAACGTCCCCACCACCACATAATCCTGACCCACAACTAAAGTTTGGAATAACGATATTATGCAGCTTCGGTGAAATTGAACCGAGAACCCTTAGCCTAGTTTTAATCTGTGTGTGTGTGTGTGTGTGTGTGTGTGTGTGTGTGTGTGTCGTGTGTGTGTGCGCGTGTGTGTGTGCGTGTGTGTGTGTGTGTGTGTGTGTGTGTGCGTGTGCGTGTGTGTGTGTGTCATGTGCGTCCCATCTGTCTCTGTCAGGTGGTTGGCCGGCCCGCTGGCCAGACGACGGCCGGACCCCCACGGCGTTCCGGACCCCCACGGCGTTCCCGTCCGTCTGTCCTCCCAGCGGGACAGACTCCACCCCACAGGAAGACCGGGAGAGCATCCCAGAGTCTGGCCCTTCTGGAAGCCTTGGGTTCACCTCCGTGATTCGGGGTCTGGGTATGGACCCCACCCAGGGTCGGGACCCCACCCAGGGTCGGGACACCCCTCAGGGTCAGGACCCCACCCAGGGTCAAGACCCCCCTCAGGGTCATCCCTTCATCAGAACTCTGCTTTCACCCAAGATCAAAACACAAGATCATCACAACGGCTGACTGTAGGACGGGTGGGCTAGATGCTACATGCTACAGGCTACATAATACATGGCTACGGGCTACATGCTACAGGCTACACTGCTATCGGCTACACTGCTACAGGCTAGAAGGCTTCACGCTACAGGTTACACACCTCAGGCTACAGGCTACTGGGCCCTACAGGCTACTGGGCCCTACAGGCTACAGGCTACTGGGCCCTACAGGCTACTGGGCCCTACAGGCTACTGGGCCCTACAGGCTACCGGGCCCTCTGACGGGGACTTTGCAGTCAGGCCTCACCCGTCACACGCGGAGCGGACGCTTTGATCCAACGTGACTCACTGTGCAACAAACCGTGAAATCCACCGTTTAGCGACTGAAATGGAGTTTCTCCCACATTCCAGATCAACAAATGTCTTGTTTTAGACTCGGTGGGACTCTGTGATTCAGCGTTTGGAGACGTTGTGTGCTGCTGCACTGGACTGAACCAGCTCCACTAATGTCTTCACACCAGGGAGGATGATCACCAGTATTAACTACAGCCCGTTTGTCAGGCTGCCTGCAAGACAATGCTACAAACTGTAACCCAAGAGCTGCCGTTGGCCTGTGAGGCTCACGACTCTCCTCTTGTTCCCGAAGCCGCCTCCTCATCGTTGTTTGACGCCTTCTTTGTGACTTCCCTGAAAATAACTCAACGGGTGAAGAAACTTCAAATTGGAGTTTATATTTGGACTTTTCTAAACCAATATCATCCTCTCGCGGGCTGGGAGGTGAACGCTGCAGAGCAGAGGATTTATCACCGTGACAAAACACAAAGGCAGAGTATCAAATATTATTCCACCTGGAGGACCCTGGATTATTCTCCCTGTAATGTATTTCCATAGGGACTCTGAGGAGGAGAACGCGGTGATGGATTTAGTGGATGTGTCGCTGGCGGGCGTCTTGGAGAGGGCTATGGGTATCGACTCCAAGCAGAGCTTTGGTTCGCTGCTCGTGAACCCTGCCTTGCTCAGGGGCACCGGCTGAAATACAGGAGACAATCGTCGGCCCGACCATGCACACCACCATTACTACCACCTCCGCTAGACCAGATACAGGCCACTCCCACTCAACACCAACAGGCCGGATCTTCTCCTTGTCTTCACTTCTGTCTTACCCTTTCCAAGCTGATGGCAGCCGTGTGCCTGCCAACAGGAGACAAACAAACCTAGCTAGAGTGAAGCTAGCCTAGCTGGAGTGAAGCTAACATAGCTGTTGTGGAGCTAGCTAGGCTGGAGTGAAGCTTACCTAGCTGGAGTGAAGCTTACCTAGCTGTAGTGAAGCTAACCAAGCTGGATGACGCTAACCTAGCTGGATGAAGCTAACCTAGCTGGATGAAGCTAACCTAGCTGGAGTGAAGCTAACCTAGCTGGAGTGAAGTTAACCTAGCTGGAGTGAAGTTAACCTAGCTGTAGTGAAGCTAACCTAGCTGGATGAAGCGAACCTAGCTGGAGTAAAGCTAACCTAGCTGGAGTGAAGCTAACCTAGCTGGAGTAAAGCTAAGCTAGCAGTAATGAAGCTAATCTAGCTGGAGTGAAGCTAACCTAGCTGGAGTAAAGCTAACCTAGCTGGAGTGTAGCTAAGCTAGCAGTAATGAAGCTAGCCTTCCTCCGCTGCCCAGAACCCGCCTCTCTCTGAGAGTTAAGCCCCGCTGCATGGCCGACCAATCACCGGGACGCTCCCGTCACCGGGGGAAGAAGAAAAGAACGACAGCGGGAATGAGAAGCTGGGACAGCATCGTCTCAGAGTCTGAGCCCAGACCGAAGAGAATCGTCTTCCATCAGAAGAAGGACAGGAAGGTATTTATAGCCCGCTCCGTGTCTCGGGCCGAGCGGCGCGTCTCGACGCTAATTGAAACCACGCTAGGCTCCCGTGCTAACAGAGGCGCGGCGCAGCGCTAAGAACAGAAGCGGCGTCCAGGGACGGAGGAACCAATCAGGGCGGCGGCGTGCTGGAACTCGTTCCGCCCGAGGCGAGCGTTATTTCAGACAGGATTGATTTAAGTCGTCGTGAGAGGGAACGGTTCGGCGATCGTCTTCCTGCGCCGCGAGGCGTCGACTTGGGGGAGGTGTTGATTGTATCTCATCCTGTCGTGACTCAACGCACCAGGGGGTGTCGTGTGAACCCCGCTTCAGGAGGGTTCTCTCCAGTGTGCTCCGCGGGCAGCCAGGAGAACGGGACGCAGAACATGAAGTTCCCCAGGGTACCGGATCGTACCCGTACGTCCCTCACAGGGGGCACCCCCAGGGTACAGTGTCCTAGTGTCTGTCCTCAGGTCACTCCCAGGGTACAGTGTCCTAGTGTCTGTCCTCAACAGGGGTCACTCCCAGGGTACAGTGTCTGTCCTCAACAGGGGTCACTCCCAGGGTACAGTGTCCTAGTGTCTGTCCTCAGGTCACTCCCAGGGTACAGTGTCCTAGTGTCTGTCCTCAACAGGGGTCACTCCCAGGGTACAGTGTCCTAGTGTCTGTCCCTCCCAGGGGTCACTCCCAGGGTACAGTGTCCTAGTGTCTGTCCTCAGGTCACTCCCAGGGTACAGTGTCCTAGTGTACCAGTTGTCGTACCGGTACTGAGCCGGTACTGTACATCACACTGATGACTCCGCACTCAGAGCGGAGGCAGGGACATCAGCATCTTAACTAGGAGTGAGTCAGTCTGAACTAGGCCCTGCACTGTCACGGCCGTCTTAACTAGGCCATGCACTGTCACGGCCGTCTTAACTAGGAGTAAATCAGTCTGAGTCAGGGCCTAGTCCAGACTGATTTAGTCCTAGTTAAGATGGCCGTGACAGTATGACACATGACAGTCCTAATCACAACTCACTAAGTAAAAATTAGTTTTTTCTAGACTTTCCATTTCTTTGAGGGGAGCATCATTCCCCCCCCGGGGGGGGAACCGGGCTCTGTCCCGGGGGGGTCAACACTGGAGAGGGGGGGTTGTGGGTTCCAGGTTGATCTTACTTTTTGGCCAGGCTGCGACGCTCCTCTGGGGTGTAGTCCAGGGACCCGATGGCGCCCTCCCCCTTGGTGGGCATGAAGCCGATGATGGCGATGAGGGCCGTCCGGACTGGGGCGGGAAACACAGACAGGCCCGGCGGTTAGCTCAAACCCCAGCTATAGCGCCCCCTAGGGGGATTTCTGCAGCTCATTCGAGACCTAAGACAACAAGATACCTACAGGTCTTGAAACATTTTACCACTCAGAGGTCAAGATATGTGACTCTAATTAAAAAATAATAATACCTAACTCCTAGAATAACAGTAGGATTCCACAGAGACAGGGTGACTACATGAAGGGAAGGAATTAATGAGAGGGGGGGAAGGTGAGAATTAGAACAAACAATAAGAGACAGAAGGAGGGAAGGAACCATAGCCAAGAGCGAGGAGAGCCACGACCGAACGACGCAGACCTCGGTTCTCCAGAGGAGCAATAGCGCAGACCCAGAGAGGGCTGGGTTACATTCTGAGTTATATTCTGTCAGGGCCGCCGCCCGCTGACATAAAGACGTGTCCTGCTTTCTACAGGACGTAAGCCCGGTCTAAGCCCCTTACTGCGTTCTCCCCGCCGGCCCCAGAACAGAGGAGCCCTTAAAGGTCCCATGACATGCCACCCGGTGGTTTTTGGAAATCTGTCCCTTATGACATCACAGGTGGGCGTGTCCAACTAGATGTGTACCAGCCTACCCAGTGGACTGTAGCAACCTTTGCTCATCTATCCGTCACACATCTAGGTGGACACGCCCACCTGTGATGTCATAAGGGACAGATTTCCAAAAACGGCTTGTAGCTGCTAATCGGCGCACACCTGGTGGCATGTCATGGGACCTTTAACGACGGGACGGGACGCCTCGGGAACAAAGCCCGCACAATCTGTCCTGTTCCTGAATGGAACAAACAGAAAGGTCCGTGGGTCTCAGGATCAACTCTCAGTGATCCTCCTGTTTGTGTGCCGAAACAATTTCATGCTCTACTGGAATATGTTGCGCCTCATGTCTCCAAACGTCAGGCGGCTACGCAGAGCGGGAGCCTCTGTAATCCAGCCGGAGCACAGAGCAGGGTTATTTAAAAAGACGACAGCCCGCTGCCCCCGCAAGGACAGAGAGAGCAGAGTCCCAGTGCCTCTCCACCCGGGATTACATGTGTGGGCGCAGCACCCAAAACAATCCACCAGGGAACAGGCAGCCCGCTGACCTCTGGACATCTGGGAGGGGCAGGGGAGGGGGAGGGAGGGAGGGAGGGATGGGAGAGGGAAGGAAGGGGGGAGGGAGGGAGAAGGGGGGAGAGGGAGGGAGGGAGGGAGGGAGGGAGGGAGGGAGGGAGAGGGAAGGAGCGGGGAGGGGAGGGAGGGAAGGAGGGAGGGAGGGATGGACGGGAGTAGGGGGGAGGGAGGGAGGAGGGGGGAGGGAGAGGGGGGAGGGAGGGAGGGAGGGAGGGAGGGAGGAGACTCCCTGTTGTGCATTATCCTTCATCCAGGAGAGCGCTTTTATTGTGTAAAGAACCCATTTCCCTTTGGCTGCGGTCTCTGGTCCCACTTGGGAGACGCTCTCCGCGTTCCTCCCTCCTCATCCGATCAACATTAGCATTTATTAGCTGCTTGTTTGCTCACAGGGCTAATGAGAAAAGGCACCACTTCATTTACACTAACGAGTTCATCACAACACAGCCTATTCTTAGCTCCCTGTTCAACGATCAGAGATGAAGACATCACAGCACCCAGTGGGTGGTCTCTGGGAGACCATCCCTCGCTTTGTCTCATCTCTCCCCTCTCTACGCTGGCCTCACTCCCTCTCTCCCCCCCTTATCGTTGGTCTCCCTCTCCCTCCCTCCCTCCCCCCCTTATCGTTGGTCTCCCTCTGCCTCCCTCCCCCTCTTATCGTTAGTCTCACTCCCTCTCCCCCCCTCAACACTGGTCTTACTCCCTCTCCCCCCCTCAACACTGGTCTTACTCCCTCTCTCCCCCTCAACACTGGTCTTACTCCCTCTCCCCCTCAACACTGGTCTCACTCCCTCTCTCTCCCCCTCTTAACGTTGGTCTCACTCTCTCTCCCCCTCTTAACGTTGGTCTTACTCCCTCTCTCCCCCTCTTAACGTTGGTCTCTCTCCCTCTCTCCCCCTCTTAACGTTGGTCTCTCCGTCTCTCCTCTGAGTTTCCCTCAGACTTCTCCTCTCTCTTTTCCACTGTCATCCTCTCCTCCTCTTCTGCGCTATTCGCCTCCCTCTCCTCCCCTCTCTCCCCCTCGTCCTCCGCCTCACTCTTCCCTCCTCCTCCTCCTCGTCTTCTCCTCACCTCCTTTCCTCCCCCTTCTTCTCCTCCCCTCTCTTCCTCTCCCCCATCTCCTCCCTCTCTTCCTCTCCCCTCTCTCCTCCCTCTCTACTCCTTCCTCTCCCTTGTCCTCTCTTTACTCCCCTCTCTCCTCCCCTCTCCTCTCCTAACATCTCTCTGTCCTGTCCTTCCTCTCCCCTCTCTCCTCCCTCTCTACTCCTTCCTCTCCCTTGTCCTCTCTTTACTCCCCTCTCTCCTCCCCTCTCCTCTCCTCCCATCTCTCTGTCCTGTCCTTCTTCTCCCCTGTGGAGGTTTCATCAGATCCATTCCTATTCATCTCCACGCCGCCCCAGCTCTGCTCCTGCGTTTGTTCCGGGGGGTTGGGAGGCAGAAGGTCGTCTCAGAGTCGCCGCTCTCTGTGGACGTTCTCCTCTCACTGTTTGTTCTGTCGGAGGCGTGCGAACATCGGAGATGTTACGTCAGGCAGCGTGTGAAGTGATGAAACCGGCCTAAACCGGGTCCCCCCGTGGCTCTGGGGGAACTGAGGAGGAACAGAGGGGAGCTGCTACTACAGAGGAGCAGGTACTCAGAGGAGCTGCTACTCACTGCTCCAGGACGGCTGCCAGGTCTCTGGGTGGTGGCCGGAGATGCTCAGGCAGATCTTCTTCCCCACCTCGAACCTCCCGTTGGGCTGCAGAGGAGGAGGGAGAGAGAGGGAGAGAGAGAGAGGGAGAGGGAGAGGGAGAGGGAGAGGGAGAGACAGAGACAGAGACAGAGAGAGAGAGAGAGACAGAGACAGAGACAGAGACAGAGACAGAGACAGAGACAGAGACAGAGACAGAGAGAGAGAGCGAGAGAGACAGAGACAGAGACAGAGACAGAGACAGAGACAGAGACAGAGAGAGAGAGACAGAGAGAGAGAGACAGAGACAGAGACAGAGACAGAGACAGAGACAGAGACAGAGACAGAGACAGAGACAGAGAGAGAGACAGAGAGAGAGACAGAGACAGAGACAGAGAGAGAGACAGAGACAGAGACAGAGACAGAGACAGAGAGAGTCAGTACCGTCCCCGGACACCGCTACAGACCGTACAGGCAAAGACACAGACAGAGGTACAGACAGAGGTACAGACAGTACAGACAGAGGTACAGACAGTACAGACAGAGGTACAGACAGTACAGACAGAGACAGACAGAGGTACAGACAGTACAGACAGAGGTACAGACAGTACAGACAGAGGTACAGACAGTACAGACAGTACAGACAGAGGTACAGACAGTACAGACAGAGGTACAGACAGTACAGACAGAGGTACAGACAGTACAGACAGAGGTACAGGCCAGTCCAAGTCATTCGATGTTTAGTGTGGGTCATTTTGATTTTCCGGTTATTATCTTTTGGCATCACTTTTACTTTGTTTAACTCTGAACCTGCGTTGGCATTGTAAATGTTTACTTTCCAATCCAATAAAGCTTGAATTTATTTCTTTAAATAAGGATTCAGTATGAGCCTCCTCTCCTGCCCTCAGTGACATGATGGGAGGAGAGAGGGAGAGGGAGAGAGAGAGAGGGAGAGGGGGAGGGAGAGAGAGAGGGGGAGAGAGAGAGAGAGGGGGGGGGATGAGAGGGGGGGAGAGTTCTCAACTATTATTACCTTGAACTGGTTTACCTTGATATTTACTGATTCACATTGTAAGTTGAGAAAATAACTACCATCTTCTCTAATTGGACACTTTGGAATACATTCAGCTCTTTATTATGCAGAGAGAGAGAGAGAGAGAGAGAGAGAGAGAGAGAGAGAGAGAGAGAGAGAGAGAGAGAGAGAGAGAGAGAGAGAGAGAGAAAAGTGGCAGACAGGGAAAGAAAGAGTGAAAGAGTGATGGCAAGGAGCCAGAGAGTGAAGACGTGTCGGAGCTGACAGAAACATGACAGCAGGACTTTTCTTCTGGTGTCGTATCGCGGAGCACCATGTGGCCGCCATTTTAAACCCTGCTGATCACGTGACCTCAAGTCCTTCACATCAAAGCACTATTTAACATTTTGGGAGATATGGTGGTAACTCTTCTACGGGAGGCGACAGAGTGAGTACAGACGTGTCATTACAGAGCCGGTAGGGGGAGGGGGGTGAGGGGGGGAGAGGGGGAGAAGGGGTGAGAGGGATGAGGGGGTGAGGGGGGAGAGGGGGAGAAGGGGTGAGAGGGATGAGGGGGGTGAGGGGGGAGAGGAGGTAAAGGGGTTATCTGGCTCAAGCAGGCCTTCAGGTAGACTGTGGACATTGGGGATCGAACCCCGAACCCTCGGCCCGGGGGTCAAACAGCCTAGTCCCTAGGCCATCCTGCCCCACACCAGTCCTGATGTATAGGTAGACTGGGGGGGGGGGGGGGGGGGGGGTGTTTACGTGTGATGATGATGATGGTGATGATGATGGTGAGGGGTTGTGGGGGTGGGGAGTGAGGGGGTGTCTTAAAGTGATGATGATGATGGTGAGTGGGTGAGGGGTGTCTTACAGCGAGGATGAGGGTGTGGGGGTGAGGAGGGTGAGGGGGTGACAGGGTGAGGGGTGTCTTAGGGTGAGGAGGAGGGTGAGGGGGTGACAGGGTGAGGGGTGTCTTAGGGGGAGGAGGAGGGTGAGGGGGTGACAGGGTGACAGGGTGAGGGGTGCCCTAAGGGGTGAGGGGGTGACAGGGTGAGGGGTGTCTTAGGGGGAGGAGGAGGGTGAGGGGGTGACAGGGTGAGGGGTGCCTTAAGGGGTGAGGGGGGGGACAGGGTGAGGGGGTGTGCGGGTGAGGAGGGTGACAGGGTGAGGGGTGCCTTAAGGGGTGAGGGGGGTGACAGGGTGAGGGGGTGTGGGAGTGAGGAGGGTGACAGGGTGAGGGGGTGTGGGGGTGAGGAGGGTGACAGGGTGACAGGGTGAGGGGGTGTGGGGGTGAGGAGGGTGACAGGGTGAGGGGTGTCTTAAGGGGTGAGGGGTGTCTTAAGGGGTGAGGGGGGAGACAGGGTGAGGGGGTGAGATGGGTGACAGGGTGAGGGGTGCCTTAAGGGCTGAGGGGGTGTCTTAGGGTGAGGAGGAGGGTGAGGGGTGAGGAGGGTGACAGGGTGTGGGGGTGAGGGGGGTGACAGGGTGAGGGGTGCCTTAAGGGCTGAGGGGGTGTCTTACGGTCAGCAGGATGATGCTGGGGGGCTTCATGGGGTACTCCGGGGGCAGGACGATCCGGCCGTGGTAGACCCCGCCGTCGAAGTCCGAGTCGGGGGGGCCACGCACCGAGAAGTGCCACTCGAACAGGTTGTCCTGGGGGGGGGGGGGGGGACACATGCTAACAAACGCATGCTAACGTCCCGCACACGGGCGGGCCGAGGCAAGCTAATGAAGGAATACGCTAACAAACGCATGCTAACCTCCTAGCTCGCACAGGCTAATGCAAGCTAACGGTTAAACACGCTAACAAACGCATGCTAATGCCGAGACACACGCCCCAATAAAAACACTCCAACACACATGCTAACGTAGCAATAAGCAACACACATGAATGGAAAAGTAAAGTGTCTATTTCACACTGGTAACGCTGGAACCAGTACCAGACGATGGTACCAGGACCAGACAATGGTACCGGTACTACTGGTACCAGTACCAGACGATGGTACCAGGACCAGACTATGGTACCGGTGCTACTGGTACCAGTACCAGACGATGGTACCAGGACCAGACTATGGTACCGGTGCTACTGGTACCATAACCAGACGATGGTACCAGGACCAGAATATGGTACCGGTGCCACTGGTACCAGTACCAGACGATGCTAGCGTTGTTACTGGTACCAGTACCAGGCGATGGTACCAGGACCAGACTATGGTACCGGTGCTACTGGTACCATAACCAGATGATGGTACCAGGAACAGACTATGGTACCGGTGCTACTAGTACCATGACCAGAGGATGGTACCAGGACCAGACGATGGTACCGGTGCTACTGGTACCAGTCCCAGACGATGGTACCAGGACCAGAATATGGTACCGGTGCTATTGGTACTATAACCAGGCGATGGTACCGTTGTTACTGGTACCAGTACCAGACGATGGTACGAATACCGTCTCCTGGTACCGGGCAACGTGGGGACGGTCTCACCTCCAGCGGTTGGGCGTGGTAGTGCTCCGTGGGGTCGCAGAGCTCTGCAGCCTCCTTCATCAACCGCTTCACCGCTGCAGACAGACAGGGAGGGAGACAGGTCAACAGACAGACAGGGAGGGAGACAGGTCAACAGACAGACAGACAGGCAGACGGACAGACAGATCCCTGTGTTTGTGGAGCCAGAGGTCAGATATAGGTCATTAGGGATAAGGTCGGGGGTGCGTTGGATGCCGCGGGATGCGTCGCCGTGACGCTAACAGACACCGACTGACAGCACGTGCTCGGGGGGCGGGGCTCCTGGGATGAGCGTGCACGGAGCGCACGTGCACACACACCACATCGTACCTGTAATACAGACCGATACCATCAGGTGGCGCCGAATCGAGAAATCCTGAGCGATCACAACGATACCCGAAGATAAATACTGTTTTGGACTTTGAGTAGAAGGCAACGCTTTAGGTATGATTAAGAACGACTAACAACCCAAGGACGAAGGCCCGTAGAGGGCGGACATGGACTGGAGTCGGAGAGCATCGGGCTACGTTTGAATAGCAGAACGTCCGGTTATGACCGGCCGGTAAAGGCTTGCACCCTGCGCTGTACCAGTAGAACCCTAGAGGGTGACCCGGCAGGGACACAGCCAGGAAGACCCTCAGCTGGGGAGGCACTGACCGACCCCCTGCTTAATTGATCTGCTGTATTTCGGTCTGCTTTTGTAAAGTTTAGCGTTCAGAAAAAGTCGAATCTGCACGCGTTTTCAATGCAGTGTGGTCAGGCATAATATCACTTCTGTTACATTACCCAGTTATCTTTATACATTATAGCACAACCACCTACTAATGAAGGTTGATTTGAGTCAACAGTAAACCGATTCTAAACGATCACGGCATCGGGCTGAAGTGTTAATACTGTGACGGCGGACAGCAGATGAATATTTCACAGCTCTGCTAGAAAATCTAAAATGATTACATTCTGGAAGCAGTCGGGGAGCAGATGCTTATCTCCGAGGCAAATTCCAAGTGAGGCTAAGAAAACTCTGAACTTATGATTAAAGTATTTCGGATTTCCCACAAAAACAGAGTGAGCGCAGCGATCAAGCAATCAGAACGACAGAGGGCATCAAGTGGGTTCTAACTTTGTCAACATCAAAATCAATTGAACAGCAACAAACATAGGGGGGGCGGGGGGGGGGCAGAGAGCAGAGGGTGGTGTTTGAGGAGGAGGTGGCGGGTCTAGAGGGTGGGGCTGATGGGCAGACAGCAGATGAAGGCTCCTGGCTGTCGTGAGTGGCCAGGCAGGGGAGCAGAAAGATGGGTTATTTCGCTGGAGGAAGGGAGAGCAGCTGCCACAGGATGTGGTCACAGCTGTGGCAGGAAGTAAGCAAATCTGAACACGGAACATGAGGCGCAGCTCAAGGCAGGACATGGGTAACTAAAGTAACTAAAGTTCGTCCCTTGCTGTGGTGTAGATGGAGGATGGAGCAGCGTGACCAGGCCCTGCTCCTTCAGCCCGGACTTGGAGCAACTGAAAGGACTTTCAGGGTGTTTGATCCCATGATGCATTGCTTCCCATGTATCAGTGCACGTAAAACGTAGCGTATATCTTACTTCAATCCTCCTGTCAGGAGGTTTGCAAAAAGGCCACTAGGAAATAGGCACCAATTTCCCTGTTACATCTGACTAGAGTTACAGTTCTTCAATCAATGCCGTTTTCATTGTCCCAAACTGTCCTTCAGCTGGCTCCAGTCGGAGTCAGAAACCCAGGAACAGATCTTCAGAGGCAGAACCACACGGTAGGAGAGTGCAGCGGCCCCTCAGCCCGGTGTAGAGGATGAAAGGAACCAAGTAGACCAGAGAGAGAGAGAGAGAGAGAGAGAGAGAGAGAGAGAGAGAGAGAGAGAGAGAGAGAGAGAGAGAGAGAGAGAGAGAGAGAGAGAGAGAGAGAGAGAGAGAGAGAGAGAGAGAGAGGATTTTAAGATTTAATGAGGCAAGCGTTGGGCTTTGAGACGGAGCCCCGATGGAGCGCCGCTGAGGGCTGACAGCCCGCCCTCCACTGGGATAACCTTGATGAGCGCGGCGCCGTCCCGTCTAAGAGCCGTTTGGCGGCTGCTTTGATGCCCTGACTCCTGCCAGGATAAGGAGCTACATCTCAAAGAGCAGAGTCTAGCCCCGCCTCCGCCGGCCCGGACCAGGAAGCAGCCCGACACAGCGGCCAATCAGAGGGCTTATCCACCTCCCCACCAACGGGGATGGGAGGCAGTATTAGACAGTAGCAGGTCACTGGGTTAGACAGCAGTGGCTCACAGGGTTAGACAGTAGTGGCTCACTGGGTTAGACAGTAGTGGCCCACAGGGTTAGACAGCAGTGGCTCACAGGGTTAGACAGTAGTGGCTCACTGGGTTAGACAGTAGTGGCCCACAGGGTTAGACAGTAGTGGCTCACAGTGTTAGACAGTCACAGTAGTGGCCCACAGGGTTAGACAGTAGTGGCCCACAGGGTTAGACAGAAGTGGCTCACTGGGTTAGACAGTATTGGCTCACAGGGTTAGACAATAGCAGCTCACAGTGTTTACTGTTTGGCCATCAGAATTGGCTGTGGGTTCGACTCACAAACCCCAGGTACTTTGTGGACGTGGTGTTTGACTGAACGGTAAACTGACTGCATCAATATCTCGGTCATCTCCATGAACGCCCCCCCCCCCCCCCCCCCCCCTCTGGCCAGGTGGCCTGTCACCGGGTGACAGCGGGAGTGATAGAGTGATAGAGGGGCTAATCCGCCCTGACAGCCTGTGAGAGCTAGCGCCGAATGACTCTACAAGCTAGCTACTAGCAGGGCTCAATACAAGCTAGCTAGCAGGGCTAAAAACAAGCTAGCCAGAAGGGCTATATACAAGCTAGCCAGCAGGTCGACACTACCCAGTATTCTAGGCTACAAGCAAGCCAGCAGGGCAATGCTACAAGTTAGCCAGCAGATCCATACTTCAAGTCCCCACCCCTTCATGGAGGGGACCAATCCTGGTCTTTTGGGGGTTTGAGGTGTGAACCCCTCTGAGGAGGTCATTAAGGGGTACCACTGATTAGGTGGATGAGGCCCGTTGGGCTCTGACTGGATTATAACTGGTGGAGAACAGGAGAGATAGAGAGGAAGACTTGTGTATTATCTGTTTATATCTCCTGGTGAGAAGGACCTTGAGCTGCTCTTCACCACCAGGGAGAGGGGGGGGGGGGGGGGGGGGGAGAGAAAGAGCGAGAGCGATTTGACTAATTTATAGAACCAATTGCACTCTATGGCTGTGTTTGTATTTGACTTTATTCCTACTTTTAGTCTGGCTTCATCAGCTTTGTTAAAGTAACACACACACACACAAAGACAAACTCCACACTGTAACTACAGTGTATATTGTTATAGGAGTCATTTTATACTGGACTTTTTAATACACTCTTCGTATTCCCTATTTGACTTTTTATCTTCCATGCCAATAAAGTTTTTTTGAATTGAATAACATTGCGAGAGATCCACCCTCTCTCTCATGACCTCTATCATCCACCCCCTCTCACATGACCTCTATCATCCACCCCCTCTCACATGACCTCTATCATCCACCCCCCCTCTCATGACCTCTATCATCCACCCCCCCTCTCATGACCTCTATCATCCACCCCCCCTCTCATGACCTCTATCATCCAACCCCTCTCTCATGACCTCTATCATCCACCCCCCCTCTCATGACCTCTATCATCCACCCCCTCTCTCATGACCTCTATCATCCACCCCCTCTCATGACCTCTATCATCCAACCTCTCTCATGACCTCCATCATCCATCCCCTCTCATGACCTCTATCATCCACCCTCTCTCTCATGACCTCTATCATCCAACCCCTCTCATGACCTCTATCATCCACCCCCTCTCTCATGACCTCTATCATCCAACCCCTCTCATGACCTCTATCATCCACCCCCTCTCATGACCTCTATCATCCAACCTCTCTCATGACCTCTATCATCCAACCCCTCTCATGACCTCCATCATCCACCCCCTCTCACATGACCTCTATCATCCAACCCCTCTCATGACCTCCATCATCCACCCCCTCTCACATGACCTCTATCATCCACCCCCTCTCATGACCTCTATCATCCATCCCCTCTCATGACCTCTATCATCCATCCCCTCTCACATGACCTCTATCATCCAACCCCTCTCTCATGAACTCTATCATCCAACCCCTCTCATGACCTCTATCATCCAACCCCTCTCATGACCTCCATCATCCACCCCCTCTCACATGACCTCTATCATCCACCCCCTCTCATGACCTCTATCATCCATCCCCTCTCATGACCTCTATCATCCATCCCCTCTCACATGACCTCTATCATCCAACCCCTCTCACATGACCTCTATCATCCACCCCCTCTCATGACCTCTATCATCCAACCCCTCTCATGACCTCTATCATCCACCCCCTCTCATGACCTCTATCATCCATCCCCCCTCTCATGACCTCTATCATCCACCCCCTCTCACATGACCTCTATCATCCACCCCCTCTCACATGACCTCTATCATCCACCCCCTCTCACATGACCTCTATCATCCACCCCCTCTCACATGACCTCTATCATCCACCCTCTCTCTCATGACCTCTATCATCCAACCCCTCACATGACCTCTATCATCCACCCCCTCTCATGACCTCTATCATCCATCCCCTCTCATGACCTCTATCATCCACCCCTCTCTCATGACCTCTATCATCCACCCCCTCTCATGACCTCTATCATCCATCCCCTCTCATGACCTCTATAATCCAACCCCTCTCTCACGACCTCCATCATCCAACCCCTCTCATGACCTCTTCTCCACCCCCTGTCACATGACCTCTATCATCCACCCCCTGTCACATGACCTCTATCATCCACCTCCTGTCTCATGACCTCTATCATCCACCCCCTGTCACATGACCTCTATCATCCACCCCCTGTCACATGACCTCTATCATCCACCCCCTGTCACATGACCCCCCACATCCATTTAGACATTCGGAATGTGGGAAAATAAATGGCATGATAGAAAGAAATATGTATCCTGTTCAGATGATGAAATGAATATTAAAATGTGTGTTTTCTTTATAAATGTGCCGGCTCCCGACGCCTCGGTCTACCTGCATATGGAAACGCCTGAGGTTAAGAACTCAGCCCGGATATATTCATATTATAATCCCGCTGCTGAAAAGACAGACAGAAGGACTATACAGCCCGGTGAAGACAAGCTAACGATCTGTCTGTCTACCAACATCCTCTGTGTTTAGAGGTTCAATGGTCGATGAGTATGGGTCATAGGGAGAACCAGAGGATCAGGTGAGCTCGGTCAGCTCAGTGGAGTCCATGTTCAGTAGATCTTATCCCCTGGCCCCATGTTGGGTCGTACCACTGGGTAAACTGGTTTCCCCACACCACTAAGCAAGATGGCCGCTCTTGGGGAATACGGTTTCTGGAAACCCAGTCCGGAGCGCTTTCATTCTGACAGAGAAGTTTGGGAAGTGTGTAAAAGAAGACTGTGTTGACACTTTCACAAACTCTCTTCCCCTTATTTACCTGGACAACCGGAACTCAAATGGTCCTCGCAATAGCCTGTCTGCACACCCCAGTCTTTATTTATCCCAATTACTGGTTGCTCCTGAACAGCTTAGCAAGCATTATCTGGTTCCTGCACGTGTAGATGGAAGGGGCTGAGGTGTCATTTGAGCTGATCCTAAAATAATTGCTGGCGCCAGATAGACAGGTTTAGACAGATAGACAGGTACTCTGATGTCAGACACCGTAATAGCTCCAACAGACCGTGCAGAAGGACATCACCAGAACAATAGGATTAGAAAGTACAGTTTAAAGTTTTAGGATTTTAATGATTTTATAATAGAAGGTCATATACAGCCTGAACACTGCAGTCACTGTAGTTAGTTAAAGTAAGTTATAACTTGGGTCTAACTAGAACAAACTAAACATCAGAATTTATTTTTTAGCATTATCTATTTAATAATAATAATTACATTTGATCATAATATATCTTTTTATCAAATTATAAATGTCAAACTCTGGATTTAAAATGCCCAATATGAATAAGGCTATGATGACTATACTATCACTGGGACTGGAATAAAGACAAAAAGCCACATAAGATCCACAATGTCTAATATTTTGAATTATTATTTTGAAGTCCATATGATTATTATTAAGATATCGAATTGGCATGGACCCGTAGGGCTTCCGTAGAGTCATGACGGGGGAGGAAGTGACATCATGTGCCGATGGTAAACAACACTACAGTAACGACCTAAACCCGAACCAACCCGAGCAGGAGCAGAGAGCGCCTTCAGAATAAAAGCGCTGCCACCCTCTATAACTCCCCGCCCCCCCCCCCCCCAGTGAGCGGTGAAGTGAGCAGGAGTGACAGGGCTCGGCCCCCCCGAGCTCCTCACTGGACTCGTTACGCAAGACCCAGCCGGGAGGGTGGAGGAAGGGTGGAGGGAGGTGGAGAAGCTGAGGGGGGGGTGGTGAGGCAGGGTGGAGGTGGAGAGGGAGGGTGGAGAGGGAGGGTGGAGGGTGGAGAGGGAGGGTGGAGGTGGAGAGGGAGGGGGAGGGGGAGAGGGAGGGGGAGGTGGAGAGGGGGGGTGGTGAGGCAGGGTGGAGGTGGAGAGGGAGGGTGGAGAGGGAGGGTGGAGAGGGAGGGTGGAGGTGGAGAGGGAGGGTGGAGGTGGAGAGGGAGGGGGAGAGGGAGGGTGGAGGTGGAGAGGGAGGGTGGAGAGGGAGGGTGGAGGTGGAGAGGGAGGGTGGAGAGGGAGGTGGAGAGGGAGGTGGAGGTGGAGAGGGAGGTGGAGAGGGAGGGGGAGGTGGAGAGGGAGGTGGAGAGGGAGGTGGAGAGGGAGGTGGAGAGGGAGGGTGGAGGTGGAGAGGGAGGTGGAGAGGGAGGTGGAGAGGGAGGTGGAGAGGGAGGTGGAGGTGGAGAGGGAGGGGGAGAGGGAGGGTGGAGGTGGAGAGGGAGGGTGGAGGTGGAGAGGGAGGTGGAGAGGGAGGTGGAGGTGGAGAGGGAGGTGGAGAGGGAGGGGGAGAGGGAGCGTGGAGGTGGAGAGGGAGGGGGAGGTGGAGAGGGAGGGGGAGGTGGAGAGGGAGGGGGAGGTTGAGAAGCTGAGGGGGGTTGGAGAGGCAGGGTGGAGAAGGGTAGGAAGGGTGGAGGAAGGGTGGAGGTGGAGAGGCAGGGGGAGGAAGGGTGGAGGTGGAGACCTAGACTTCTGAGGTGGTGACTTCTGAGACGTCAGCCTCCACCCGCTCAGATGCTCCTCTAGTGACGTAGCACGCTGCTTCCAGGAGAGCCCAATGGCACCTCCTCCTAGAGTAGGAGCACACTGGTCACCCCCACCTCCTCGATGAGGACCGCAAGGGGACCAGGAGGACCGTGACATAACTCCTCCTCTGAGGAGCACACAGTGCCCTAGGGTAGGCACAGAACGCACCTCCTCCTGAGGAAGGAGAATAGAGTAGGAGCACATGACACCATCTCCTGAAGGACAACACGAAGGAGTGATCGGGAGAGAGAGGCCAGAAGGAGTCAGGAGAGAGACAGCAGGAGGAGTCAGGAGAGAGACAGCAGGAGGAGTCAGGAGAGAGACAGCAGGAGGAGTCAGGAGAGAGACAGCAGGAGGAGTCAGGAGAGAGACAGCAGGAGGAGTCGGGAGAGAGACACCAGGAGGAGTCGGGAGAGAGACACCAGGAGGAGTCAGGAAAGAGACACCAAGAGGAGTCGGGAGAGAGTCACCAGGAGGAGTCGGGAGAGAGACACCAGGAGGAGTCAGGAGAGAGTCACCAGTAGGAGTCATGAGAGGACCTTCACACTGAGAACATGGCCCCCGTCTGCTGAGGCAGGTGGAGGTGTGGTCCTACCTCCTGCGGCCCTAGGCTACATCTCTTTACTCTCTCTCGCCACAAACAAACCAAAGAGCCGTACAAAGAGAACGACCGGATTCCCGTCAGTCTGCCTGCCCCTGGCCGACTCCCAGCCCGAGGTGTTAGGAGGCCGTGGGAGAACAACACCGGGCAGTTCATCGCACGGTAACGGGAGACAAGGCCGCGGCTCAGACCTACTGCAGAGATAAGACTACACAGCAGGACCTCTGTGTGTGTGTGTGTGTGTGTGTGTGTGTGTGTGTGTGTGTGTGTGTGTGTGTGTGTGTGTGTGTGTGGTGTGTTTCGCTCTCAGCCAGCTGCACAGGATACATGTAAATCGTCTGACACGCTGAGCGCGCCTATTGGCTGATCCCCACCTGGCCTCAGCCCTGCTGCCCCTCATCCTGTTTGGCTATTGGCTCTGTGCTGCCAACAGCCCGCCTCCCACTCAGACTACACTGAGCAGCTGCTGTCTGGGAACTACCCTGTTTATTTAACTCTGGGACACGTGGGCACTGGGCAGAGACACACACACACACACACACACACACACACACACACACACACACACACACACACACACACACACACACACACACACACACACACACACACACACACACACACACACACACACACACACATGCTGCTGTTCCCAGGCCGAGAGATAGTGAGGGAGTGAGAGACAGAGAGAGAGTGGTGTAACAGCCAGGGTGTTACGTTGTGTATTACACCATTCAGTGGGTAAATTTATCTACTGAAAAAAATACTATTTCTTCCATTACACGCTAAATACATTTAGAATCAATATTATTATTTATACTGTAGATAATAATCTAGTCCTGTGTGATGGATAGCTGTCATCTATGTGATGGAGAGATTAGATTACATCCATTTGATGGACAGGTGTCATCCATGTGACGGACAGGCGTCATCCATGTGACGGACAGGTGTCATCCATGTGACAGGTGGACAGACTAACCAGTAACAGAACAATACCACACTTTGCCATGTGTCCCATTAGCCAAACAAAGTAAACATCCGTTCCCAGCGGAGGTTAGTGAACACTGAGCGGCCTAAACTAACCACCTCAGAGACAGACCCTGTAGGAGATGAGGAGGTGGAGGAGGAGGGCAGGTGGAGGAGGAGGGCAGGTGGAGGAGGAGGGCAGGTGGAGGAGGAGGAGGAGGGCAGGTGGAGGAGGAGGTGGTGGAGGAGGGCAGGTGGAGGAGGGCAGGTGGAGGAGGAGGTGATGGAGGAGGGCAGATGGAGGAGGTGAGATGCCATCATCACTTTCAATATATTTGACATCAGCAGCTTAAAGGCCATCAGATGAAAAACCCAACAGACAACCGACTAACCAGCTACTAGTAGGAACCCGGGAACATCACACTAACCAGCTAGTAGGAACCCAGGAGCACCCCACTAACCAGCTACTAGGAACCCAGGAACATCACACTAACCAACAGCTACTAGGAACGCGGGAACATCACACTAACCAGCTACTCGGAACATCACACTAACCAGCTACTAGGAACCCAGGAACATCACACTAACCAACAGCTACTAGGAACCCAGCAACCCGCAGACCCGTCGGAACAGTGATAAGCCCGTTAGTTAGTGAACACAATCCACTAACTTAATTAACTCAGCTACACGTCGGAGCTCCGCGCGACCAGGACACGTCAACGCGGAAGTGGCTCACGCGCATTCCGCACAATAACAAACTCGGCGTCTGACCGGTCCCGCGCAGGGTCCGCCCGACTCACCTGGACTCTTGAGGTTGTACTGGTTCTCCATGGTCAGCGACGTCCCAGCTGCTAGTTAAGCACTAGTCGGAGCTAGCTAACGAGCTAAGCACTGTGAGCGTCACTGAGCCGCCGGTGGGTTTAAAGGTCCGCGGGAGAACCACCAGCCGTCGGTCTGACCGTGGGGGGCCGTCGGTCTGACCGTGGGGATGGGGATCGCCTGCTGCCGCCGTCCGGGGTCGCTGACCTGGAGTTTAGTCTCAAGTTCCTCTGATGGTCCGCCTGAGAGCTACGATACATATGGGTGACGTCACATGTAAAACGTAAACAGGAAGTGGAGGTCGCGGCATCACGGAGCAGGAGGAGCCATGCGTCACGGAGGAGGAGGAGCCACGCGCTACGGAGGAGCGCGAGCCGCTCGGACCCGGTCCACGGAGGATATCAAGGGATGAGATAAGGAGGACGATGAAATTGGATGACAATGGGGAGTCAAATATTAATCACAGACTGGGATGTGGTTGCCATAGCAGCAACTACAGACTACAAACTTGAAGACTATGTTCTGCAGGAGGTCAATCTGTGTGAGGTCATGAGGTACTCTCACTGACCTTTCACCCCTGGTGCTGCTGGTGGGCATTCAACCCTCCACTCGATTAACTGAGAGTCTGGTGTCCTTATTAGTGTTGAGCTGCCACCCCCTGGACGATGTAATAACTACACGTTATTATGACGACCTTTACGATCCAATCAATACACATCAGGATATGTTAATATTTTCTATATAAGTTTTAAAAAATGTAATTGATTGAAATTGCCGTACAAAATACTCCATACCATCCGGCAAAATGTTCTTCATAAATGAATCAATCTGTTCTGAATGGGATTTTTTTAATATTATGTATTGACACAATCAATGTATTAGTCGAAATGTGAGCCGTCCTTGTTGTTAGTAAAATACATTCATTCATAAAATAAGCCAAACGCTTCTTGTAATTTAACAGTCTAACCACACGATGGCAACGTGAGCACATGTAATACACTGCTCATAACGACGCGCTAGGATAAAAATGGTTTATATGTTATTGTATACATTACAAAAATATTTTTAAATTCTGAACTATTTGCATCCTAATTATTCCTGTTGTTTTAATATTTTACGTATTATGTTACCAGGTCTGTATTCTACTATAATCCACCATGGTTCTGTCTGCGTGTGTTGAAGGCCCCCCCAGTGTATTGGGTGGGGGGGGGGTTATTAATCTCCGATCCAGACCTGACAGTCTGTCCCTCATACATCACAGATCTGTCGTACATCCATAAGATTCGGTGTCCTGTTTTCCCCCGACCGGTGAATGGGTGTCGCACCGTCACTATAGACGGAGTAATGAATCACCCGCCAAAGGCTGTAGGCTGTTTATACGGAGAGACGATCAACAAAGACGTAGAGGAGCGAGAGAGAGGGTTCAGTCAGGGTCGAGTTACCGTCGGACTCCGTACGGGGACACGAGACGCTTCCAGAAGAGGAGGGAGGGCTCTCTGAGAGACGGCTGGAAGGAACCAATCAGAGGTCAGGACTGTAGGGTCCCCCTCACCCGGCTAGTGGGGGGGGGGGGCCCAGTTAGGACCAGACCCACCCAGGACCAGACCCAGTTAGGACCAGACCCCCTCAGACCGTGGCCACGGATTAAATTCACGTGGGTCAGTCGAAACCGGGTTCCAGTTCAGAGGGGCCGGTTTGGGGTCAGGACTGTCCAATCACAGGCCTTTCCGGGGAAGCCGCCTTCGTTAAACAGGGGATGGATTGACTGTCGTCCTGCAGAATTACAGCGGGCCACACCTCCTAAAGGCTCTGGACACGCCCCTGAGGACGAGTGTTCAGTCAGGGGAGGGTCCTGGCGTCATTCAGGCATCAGAGTGAACCGGTCTGGGTGCAGAGATACCTCAGTCCTCTGGTAGATGATGGAGATGGGGCCTGGGGGAGTGGCGTGATTTAGGGATCAACGCTATACTTGTCCTCAGCACAGAGCATTTAGACTGCAGAGGCACAGAGAATGTGTGTGTGTGCGCATGCGTGTGCGTGTGCGTGTGTGTGAACCTCACATGAGGTCCTCATCGATCTGAATACGTCACACGTTCAACTGCTCTCCGATGGTTACACTCTTTGTGTTCTGAGCGGAATGCGAGGCACTATTTAAAGACGGACCTGTTGTCTTCTCTCCATTGTCCCGCTGAAATCAACCCCGGGCTCGGGATCTTATTCTGGTGGGAATCGCGCTCGTAACCTGTCCATGGCGTGACTCACGCCTCGGTCCGCCCCGGGTCCTGATCCAGGTCCTGGGGAGATCTGGGCCTTCGGCAGCTGAAGAGGAGAGGGTGAGGGACACCCCCATCTCCCCCAACTCTCTCACCTAGAGAGAGAGAGAGAGAGAGAGTGAGAGTGAGAGTGAGAGTGAGAGTGAGAGTGAGAGAGACAGAGACAGAGACAGAGACAGAGACAGAGACAGAGACAGAGACAGAGAAAGAGACAGAGACAGAGACAGAGACAGAGACAGAGACAGAGACAGAGACGGAGAGGGAGAGAGATGTTGAATACTGTCATGGTGTTGCAGGATTTCTCCACTAATCACAGACGTGTTACAGACCGAGCCGGCCTAATTAGCCCAGGGCTGCGTGCCCAGAAACACAACCTCAACAAGTCAAACAATGGGGGATAACTGTGGACTCAGTGTAACCTCAGCGCGTGTTGACGGCTGGAGACCAGACCCAGAGAGAGACCAGACCCAGAGAGAGACCCAGAGACCAGACCCAGAGAGAGACCAGACCCAGAGAGAGACCCAGAGACCAGACCCAGAGAGAGACCAGACCCAGAGAGAGGCCAGACCCAGAGAGAGACCAGACCCAGAGAGAGACAAGACCCAGAGAGAGACCAGACCCAGAGCGGGACCAGACCCAGAGACCAGACCCAGAGAGAGACCAGACCCAGAGAGAGACCAGACCCAGAGAGAGACCAGACCCAGAGAGAGACCCAGAGACCAGAGACAAGACCCAGAGAGAGACAAGACCCAGAGAGGGACCAGACCCAGTGAGAGACCAGACCCAGGGAGAGACCAGACCCAGAGAGAGACCCAGAGACCAGAGACAAGACCCAGAGAGAGACCAGACCCAGAGAGGGACCCGACCCAGAGAGAGACCAGCTCCCAGAGACCAGATACCAGACCCAGAGAGAGACCATTAATAGTGTGGCAGTATGTCAGACCCAGAGAGACAAACTATATTTACATCTCTCCGAGTGGCCTAGGTCCCTCCCACACTGTGTCCTGGTCCTCACCACAGGCACACCTGGACCCAGTAGACCCAGTAGAACCAGTAGACCCAGTAGACTCGTCCCCCTGCAGAGAGGATGAGAAGTTGTTTCCTAAAGGTCAACAACTCTGGATGGGTTGAACAGCCTTGCTGAAGATTCGGGGCAGCGGGGGGAGAGGGGCGGAGCCGGGGAGAGAGAGGGGCGGAGCCTGGGGGAGAGGGGCGGAGCCGGGGAGAGAGAGGGCGGCTCCAGTGAGAGGGGGCGGACCGGTGAGGGAGGGGGGGCGGAGCCGAGGGGGGGGGGGGAGGGAGAGTGGCGGAGCCAGGGGGAGAGGGGCGGAGCCGGGAAGAGAGAAGGAGAGAGGGGGGGAGAGAGGGGCGGAGCCGGGGAGAGAGAGAGGCGGGCAAGGGGAGAGTTGGACCCTCCGCCTGCGTCGCTTCCCCGTAATGACAGCCCGTCACTGCGGCCATTCACATGCAAATCAGCGCTTCGGGGGGCGGCGGGGAGAGGCTGGACCCGCCTGGACCAGCCTGCCTCACGGACCACAGGGGACTCCGCGGCGGCCGGAGTGAACGCAGGACTTTCAGATCTCCTGATCTCCAAATCGATCGTATTCAGCTCTTGGAGATTGTACTGTTCTCGGTCCGTCTGTGATTAAACCCCCATCAGCTGCCGTGTGAAGTTGGCCCGTTCTCCGGTTCCCGGTAAGACTGAGTTATGATCATTAACTTTTTGATTTGGTTAATTTCCTGGGTTTGAACGTGTTTCTTACTGCGCACACGGAGTTCACTCTCCACGAAGGCGTGGATCTGTTGAACCTGTTCGGCGCAGTCCTGCAGGGTACAGCCGCACTTTAAAGACAAGGTCCCGGACTCACTAAACCAGGTCTTGGCTCACTTGACCAGGTCCCGGACACACTAGACCAGGGGAAGCTTCGAACAGAGTCCCAACTAAAGCTTCTCCAAGTTCTCTGCTCTCCAGAGAAAGGTAGACGAGGCTGTAGTGGAGAAATCTTCAGAACTAAACCTTCAGATAGTTACAACTGAAGGGACATTCCCGAGTCAATTAGCCCGGAGGCTTTAGTCATAGGTCCGCCGATAGCTGGACCAATTAAGCTCTATATTGTTATAACTTTATTATTAAGCATTAGCAACATAAACCTCCAGATATTGACATTATGCCCCTAAAGTAATTTATATGTTATATAGTCCTCTATAAGCCTGTATTATGGTCACCATATGAACCATTTGTGTTGAATCAATTTCCTCCATCATTGTACTTTACTTTAACATGTTTTACATCAACATAGCTCTAATACTGAGTGAACTCTATGGGGGTTCTGTCCATCGTTTGGATGTAGACTACGTGACGTGATGACGTGATGAAATGACCGCCTGTCCGTCTGCTCGCGTCCCCTGGGAGCGGATTAGCGCGCGTCAGAGCGCACCAGGTGTGTAAGGGCGTGTAACACAATCACACTAACGAGCCCTGATTGGTCCCTCAGTCCCATGGGCGGGGGGGGGGGCGGGGATATGATGAGCTCTAATGGTCAGTCTCAGGGGGGGGGGCGTCAGATGGCGATGCGTGTGTCAGGGAAAGTCCTGCTTCTCAACATGTTCACATGTGCGTTTTGAAAGGGCCTGATTAATTATTGATAACGACAATAATCTGGGGCGGGTGGAAGCTGATCACGCAGGCACTCAGGAAACGATCCACCAGATTTAGGGGGGAGGGGGTGGAGGGGGCGGACCCGGTGGGAAACTACAAACTCGATGCCTGACTTGCATAACATTTTAATATCAAATGCTGATTTAAATGTCCCGGCAACAGGTGTGGGATTAAGAGACATCATCTGAACCAATAGTGTAACTAACATCCCTCTCTCCCCGCAGCCTGCTACTCATACTTCTCTTCCTCACTCTTCGCCTCTTTATCTTTTAACTCTTTAACGGATGTAGCAGACAGTTGTTAATCTCTTCTGCGGCAGCGTCTGGGAGTGTTCAAGTGTTTGAGTGGCGGAGGATTGACACCCTGGGTGGTGGTGGTGGTGCTGCTGCTGCTGGTGGTGGTGGTGTAGTCGGGGGTGGGGCTGGTTCCTATGGTAATGCCTTGGTAGCAGCAGGGGGTGTGGGGGTGAAGGCTCTGGCCTGCGTGGGTCACCCATTGAGCGGGCTAATGGCGGGTGATTATGGGTGCTGTGCAGGTCCAGCCTTCCGACGGTGGAGGTAAATGAAACAAGCTGTGTTCTGGAAGCCTTATTCTGTCAGCTCTGACTGTTGAGAGCGCCTGACTGCTAATCCCGCACACTAAGGCACTGATGTAAACAAACACACACACGCACAGTGCACACACTAGCACACACATACACATGCACAAACACACTAGCACCCAAACATGCACACACATTCTGACAAACACACACACACACACACATGCACAAACACACTAGCACCCAAACCTGCACACACTTTCCGACAAACACACACACATGCACACACACACTAGCACCCACCCACACACACACACACACACACAAACACACACACACACACTCAAGGGGCGGCGGCCAGCGGCAGTGAAGGGTTGGTTTCATGCCTTGCTCCTAGACACTTGTTCAGGAGGGGTTCTGAACCTTCACTCCAGATACTGAAGCTTAGCTAAAGGTAGACCCAGGCCTGGTCTTCACTGATACAGGTAGATCTGAAAACACCATTCCCACACCTTTTAGTAGTTATGGGGTGATATCATTCCCATCCCTGGCCTCTGATTGGCTTATAGTGGGCTGATGTAAACCATTGAACAGTTGAGTGTCAGTGAATGAGAGGTGACAGCTGATGATCTAGAGGCTGAGGCAGGTCTGTGACTGACTGAGGAGGTCTGTGACTGACTGAGGAGGTCCGTGACTGACTGAGGAGGTCTGTGACTGACTGAGGAGGTCCGTGACTGACTGAGGAGGTCTGTGACTGACTGAGGAGGTCTGTGACTGACTGAGGAGGTCTGTGACTGACTGAGGAGGTCTGTGACTAACTGAGGAGGTCTGTGACTGACTGAGGAGGTCTGTGACAGACTGAGGAGGTCTGTGACTGACAGAGGAGGTCTGTGACTGACTGAGGAGGTCCGTGACTAACTGAGGAGGTCCGTGACTGACTGAGGAGGTCCGTGACTGACTGAGGAGGTCTGTGACTGACTGAGGAGGTCTGTGACAGACTGAGGAGGTCTGTGACTGACAGAGGAGGTCTGTGACTGACAGAGGAGGTCCGTGACTGACTGAGGAGGTCCGTGACTGACTGAGGAGGTCCGTGACTGACTGAGGAGGTCCGTGACTGACTGAGGAGGTCTGTGACTGACTGAGGAGGTCCGTGACTGACTGAGGAGGTCTGTGACAGACTGAGGAGGTCTGTGACTGACAGAGGAGGTCTGTGACTGACTGAGGAGGTCTGTGACAGACTGAGGAGGTCCGTGACTGACTGAGGAGGTCCGTGACTGACTGAGGCAGGTTTGAGGCGGCTGTCCCTCACGAGAAAGACTCCAGGACCTCTCCGTTGGGGTGAACTGCGTATCGTGTTTCAATATCAGAGCTACCCGGAGACAAAGTCCTTCTGTGTTGGATTCTAGTCTAAATAATTCCCTTCCCTGTACCGAGTCGGATCACTTCTTATTGTGTGGAAGAAGAAACTGTCTTATCAGATGTCAACAAAACTAGATCATCCAGAAGATTCTCTTTTCAGCAGGCCGTGGTTTGGCTGGGATCCACTGCCTACTTCACCGAGAGTTTCAGTCAGTGTTTCACCGTTAAAATCGCTGTGCGGGCCTCAATGTTACAGGACACATGTCCTGTTAGAGGGGGAGAGGAGGGCTGGGGAGAATGGAAGCCTTCAGACCTTCATGCGGTCTGACAGCCCTCCCACATCTCAACGCCTCACAACAAAGGACATGATCGTATCAAGTAGTGTTTGTTGTGCTTTTTCCCATTCGGAGCGGGGATGGGATTAAGTATCAACCCCGCAAACTAGCGTTCCCTGAAAGAGAGCCGGATTAGCCCGGGTCGGACCGGTTTAATCTGCTCTCTCGCTGGACCTCCTTCAGCTAACATTCTGGAGGCAGAAGAAGAGAGAGTGACAACAGTGGCATGAAGACTGACACAGAGAGAGAGAGAGAGAGAGAGAGAGAGAGAGAGAGAGAGAGAGAGAGAGAGAGAGAGAGAGAGAGAGAGAGAGAGAGACCCCCTCCCACCCCTCTTATTTATTGTCTGTTGTACATCCTGGCACATTATGTACACACTTACAGCATGTTGTATTTATAGTACTTAGTTATGTATCATCTTACCCTAATTATCTTTGCCTATACAGGGAATGGGTTAAACTAGTTATTGTTGTTGTTTATGTGTTCGGCTCTTGGTTCTATGAACATCATTACTGTAACCACACAGCCATATATTGTTGTTTCACCTTCTTCTGACAAATGTATTTATTGTAAGTCGCTTTGGATAAAAGTGTCCAAATGCTCTGAATGTTTCTGTCAATGTAAAGGCGCGGTGTGAGGATCTAGTCGTGGCCTCGAGCATCGATCCCCCTGATCTGAGTGAGCCGTCTGCCCGCTGGGACGAGGGAGCAGAGCGGGTCGGGAAGGTTCAGGTCTTCAGTGGTTCAGCGTTGCTTTGACTCTGTGGAGTGAGTGCTCATCTGTGTGTGAGCTGTGTGTTCTCTCCTGGCCCTCTGGTGCTCCCTGCTCTATTATGGGATGGCACATCTGTCCACACAGAACCCACACTGGGGAAAAGTGGGTTTGAACAGGAAGCGTTTTAGATGGAGCTCAGTGGAGCGGCAGAGGACATTCAGAACAGCGTTATGCAACCCGTTCGTTCGGCCCAGTTTCTACCTCTTCTGCAGATGATACAGTAGGATGGGGTGAGGTCAGCGGCTCGTGCATTTGTTATCTTACCGGGCAGACTGACACCTCAGCCCCGTCTCAGAGCTGAACTCTGGATACCCAGAGTTCAGCTCAGAGACGGGGCTGAGGTTTTCCAGTCCTTCCTGATTTAGGAGGGCAGCATTCTTCCCATTCTTCCCATCAGGTGTTGCAGAGATTCTCCTGAACCTCCCAGCCGCCCTCTCTCTCAGCCCGTCTTAGACAGAGTGCATTGTGGGAAGGTAACGATCGCTGTCCTGTCGGAGGAGTCGACGGGCACGGGGTCGTTCAGGGAGGAGCTGAAAGAGGAAACCGGGGAGGAAATGGAGTACCTGAGACGGGGTCAGGGTTCAGAGGTCAGGGGTCGTGGCAATACTGTGGGATCATCAGAGTGGTCTGACTGGTTAGTTTGACCTCTGCGTGACCCTGGGACGGCCCCCAGGGGGCTGTGATGAGGTTGTTAAACACAAGGGCCCCTCCCATGAGGGCCCCTCCCATGAGGGCCCCTCCCATGAGAGCCCCTCCCACACTCTTACAAGCTGTGGCCCCCTTCCTGACATTCCAACATGTCCGCCCTGATGGGGGGAAGACATGTTATATTATATATAACATGCCTTCCATGTTTTCCAGCCTTTCTGTTGATAATAACCAGTCCTGGGGGGCCTCTCCTCTGGGGGCCCCTCTAAATCCTGAGGGGGGGGGGGCTGGCACTGCCTCTTATTATCCTAAGTTAGAGTTCCTGAAAGTTCGCACAAAAGCCTGGTTGCCTAGCTGCCACCGAGAGGCATAGCTCTGCCAAGTGTGTGTGTGTGTGTGTGTGTGTGTGTGTGTGTGTGTGTGTGTGTGTGTGTGTGTGTGTGTGTGTGTGTGTGTGAATAGAACAGGAGATTCCAGAGGAATGCAGAGAGGGAGAGACTCTTCTTCTTGATCTTATTCAAATCCCCACCGGCAAGATGGACTCATTCAAATACTACCACAGTAGCACCTTTTCAGAGAGAGAGGGAGAAGAGAGAGGGAGGGAGCGAAAGAGGGAGAGGGAGGGAGAGAGAGAGTGGGAGGGAAAGAGGGAGCGGGAGGGAGAGAGAGTGGGAGGGAAAGAGGGAGAGGTAGGGAGAGAGAGAGAGAGAGAGAGAGAGAGAGAGAGAGAGAGAGAGAGAGAGAGAGAGAGAGAGAGAGAGAGAGAGAGAGAGAGAGAGAGAGAGAGAGAGAGAGAGAGAGAGAGAGAGAGAGAGAGAGAGAGAGAGAGAGAGAGAGAGAGAGGTAGAGATAGAATTGAAACAACAGAATCCAGAACATCTCAGAATCAGAACAAAACCGATTCAGGCAAATTGTCAAGAACTTTGTCATTTCGTTTTTTTTTATAATCGTGAGCTCAGCTGGTTACGACCAGTCTCTGTCACCCTGGAGGTGAACACTGGGTTCTGAGTTGTAAAACTGATCAGCGCCACGACTCACGTTAACCAACTGTAACATTTCCCTCCTCTCAGTCCAGAGCATGAATTAGCATACTTCAGTCAAAGTCCAGCTCCCCGTAGTGCCAGGCCGGTCCCCGATCCCCCCCCGCTCTCCGAGAGGAGGGGAACCACGCTAGCAGCTAATCTAATCCTCTTCACGGCCCATTTAGCCGGCGTAGCGTTAGCGGGTTAGCTCCGGAGGCTAGCTTGGTGGGGGTGAGGGCGTGAGCGCACCGGGTTAAGTTACGCTGTTTAGCCGTAAGAAGGAATTAAACGCTGACTGGATCTGGTTCCCGCCGGATGGTGATAATCCGGACCAAGTATGGGATGCGACGTGGGGAACACCCGGTTAGACCCAGTTAGACCCGGTTAGACTCGGTAAGAACCGGTTAGACCCGGTTAGACCCAGTTAGACCCGGTTAGACCCGGTAAGAACCGGTTAGACCCAGTTAGACCCGGTTAGACCCGGTTAGACCCGGTTAGACTCGGTAAGAACCGGTTAGACCCGGTTAGACCCGGTTAGACCCGGTTTAGGGCAGATCCTAAGCAGAGAGGACTCTCAAATCACAGAGTTACCAATATTCAACCTCTCTCTCGCTATCTCTCTCTATCTCACTCACTCACTCACTCACCCACTCACTGAATCGCTCTCTCTCAGGTGGGGGCCAGGTGTGTTGGACTCACTAGCATTCATCAGAGGGCCGCTGGCCCCCCTGGGAGCTTTTTGTTCCTTGATAGTACGCCTGGAAACACTTCCAGAACACGGCACATTCTAGAACACTGATTCTAGGTCGATCGATTCTAGGACACCACCGATTCTACTACACAGGTTCTTTCAAAAGTCTGTCTGTGTGCACGGTTTTCGTTGATAAGACACGACCGTAAGAGCACTCCTTCTTAAAGAGCGATGCCTTTCCTCAAGAAGGGAAGCCACTGTTTCATGTTCGGCTAACGTTTAGCTAACGCTAATTAGCCCAACCTTCTCTCTGCGGGCGCTAACGGCGGTGCACACTTTAGCGCTCGTAGCGCGCGCCAAGCGTTCACCCCGAGACGTTGGCAGTGAGAGGGCCGTCGTCTGCCGGTCGGTGTCACAGAGACTTCAGTCAGAGACTCCTGTAGGAACTCACCCCCGGGCCGCCACGCCGCCGCCGCCACCGTCGTAAATCCTTCGCTTAACGCTGCGAAGCCTGGAGGGAAAACACACTACCCACCATGAGGGGGGAGAGGGGGGAGAGAGGGGGTGAAAGGTGAGAGGAGAGGGGAGAGAGAGGAGAAGGAGAAGGACAGAGGAGAGAGGAGAGAGGGAGGGGAGAGAGAGGGGAGAGAGGAGAAGGAGAGAGGAGGGGAGAGAGGAGAGAGGGGAGATGAGAGGGGAGGCCCAGTTGAAGATATTCAGGAGGTTTTACTGTCTATCCCCTACCTGCCACTTAATGACATGTCTCTGGACTCACCGCAAATCGCGTAAAAACAACAAATATCTTCTGGTTATGCAAGTTTTGTGATATAAATAATACATTTAGTATGTAATTGAATTCAGTGAACATTTGCACACGGTAACGTATTGATGTGACAAACAGAGTTAGGATCACAACGGCAATCTCTTCATCTAAAATACACATTTCAACAATCACCTGGGCCAACACACACACACACACACACACACACACACACACACACACACACACACACACACACCCACCTCCTGTCAGTAGTTCGAGCCAGCACTCTGCGGTCTTACTGCCAAAGTACTTCAGGTGTTTAGAAGCAATTACTGGTGATCCAGAGGACTGTGGGATTACTACTGCGTGTCTCCGGTCTCTGTGTGGCAGCACAGCCTAACGTGAGTTCAATCGTTCTTTCTGTGAACACTGTTCCAACAGGACCCAGCCGCTGGGTTCCAGTCCCACTTTGGGTTTCAGACCATCTCTACCCTTCTGTTATTAAGGGCTCGTGACCCCTTTGCTCGGGCCTGCTCTGACCTTTCACCCCCAGCTGGTCAGCCTGTCTGTAAACTGGCAATAGAGGGTGATGTCATCATATACCCCCCCCCCCCCTCATTTCCTGTTTGCCTGACTAACCCCCCGCTCACGTTGACTCTCTCCCTCCATCATGTGCTTCCTGTCTCCTTCTGCTGCAGGTGGAGAGAGCAAGAGAGAGAGAGCGAGAGAGAGAGAGAGAGAGAGAGAGAGAGAGCAAGAGAGAGAGAGCGAGAGCGAGAGAGAGAGAGAGAGAGAGAGAGAGAGAGAGCA